>NW_007578463.1:124986-137873 GCF_000690725.1 Stegastes partitus
TACACACTTGGAGAATCTTTTGCAGACAACCTTTGGCGGACAGGAACATGCTAGTTATGCTAAGTCACGGCTAATGTTACTACAAACACATAAAAACACAAACAGTCGTGTTTGCAGTAACTACTCAGACAGAAGTCGAGCACCAAATCAAAGAAAGAAGCTTCTCTGAGAGCAGAGACCTGCTGCAGACAGAGTGGAGGTACCGTTGTTGGCCAAAGTTATTTTGTTGACCTGGCACCGGCGCCGACGAAAGCCTGGCAGGAAAACGGCACAAACAAACAAACAGCCGGTAAGCCGGCGGCTTTACGCTGCAGCCGCTTCACGGTCTCCGGTTATAGCATCTCGCTCAGGTTTAAAAATACCTGAATTAGCCACGTATACGCAGATCCACAGAAACCAGGCAACCACAGTGCATCCAGATCACTGGACTGACTTATTCTGTAAACCGGTTTCTCATTAAAGAACACAGTCTCTGGTAGGATGGAGCTGCTTGTTGGGTCAAACATCCACCATCTCTGCAACTTTTCCAAACCAACATTCACACACATTCAACTTCTTTCTCTAGCTCCCTTGTTTCTTTCTTGATTTATCTGTTTCTGTCACTCCATCGCAGCGAACGTCTTCCAGCAGACAGCAGCCACAGCTGTTGCAAGATCAGATATTCACTAGAAGATTATCACGGCCAAAAGACGTCATGATTCCAATAAAATCATGATTTGAGTTGCAAATCAGAAGAATTCATCCACAACCCTCTGAACCCTGAAGCTCGCCGGCTGGTTTAATCGGAAATTTATCTTTGTCTTCTTTTAACTTAAATCACCAAACTTACACTCAAAGCCAGAAACTGTAAAACTTGCAGACGATCATTCAACTACTCATCTGTGAAGTGCCAGAAAACTCGATGAAGAATTCAGAAAACGTCCGACGTTCTTGTCTAAACTAAACCAAAATGTCACTTTCTCTTCTGCTTCTTTCTGTAACTTTGTCGACTTGGACTCTCTGGTACCAGATTGACACTCGCTGTCCTCTGGTGTTTCATTACCTGTTGATAGATTACGTAATAACTCGGCTCAACGCAATAAACTGCGTCTTTACGTGTCTTGAAAATGCAATAAAGTCTGGCCGGGCGATCAATTCTCAGATAACGCCACATCCCGCTATTACATTACGCGCTGTCATATCTCGGCGTGAGACGTAGCATAATGTTAAATGATGATCCAATAAAATTAAAAGCAGTAATGAGGCCCGGCGCTGCTGAACTCCTTCTTTTCCTGTCACACTTAGCGCCGTGTTATAATCGGGCCTTCAGTCAGAAACGTGGCACAACTTTGACAGAAATGGCACCATTAATCAATAAACAGTTTTTTACCACTTCGCTGTCAGATTCGCATTTTTATCTGCATTTAATTACTGGAATAAATCTCGTCAGTCTTTGTGACACAGCGCTGCCCGTGACAACTATTAATTTCACTCATAATGAAATTTGAAACAAACACTCTGCTAATATGACGAGATAATAACGTTTGACTTTTCAAACCAGTGCAGCTGTTAGATATCATCTGTTATAACGCATTATGTTCATTATTTATGCAATTAAAGTAAATACAGGACATGCATTTTACAGTAAACTAACAATTAGCTTCATTCGTAGGAATAATTACATTTTACTGCTTGACTCCCTGAATTTTATTATTTTTTTTAAACAGCCAAAATTACAGAATCTATCGAAGCCAGAAACTGTGAAAACAAAAACAATCATCAGATTTCCGACGGTCTGTGAACTGCTCATCGGTGGCGTATGTTCCTTTAACAAAACCATCCAAACCTAAGCTTGAAAATG
Organism: Stegastes partitus; assembly: GCF_000690725.1. Lineage (NCBI taxonomy): Eukaryota > Metazoa > Chordata > Actinopteri > Pomacentridae > Stegastes > Stegastes partitus. Next base: position 126,827 of record NW_007578463.1, read on the forward strand.
TGATTTATCATGAAAATATTTTAATTCTACTTGTCTCATTTGGACACTTCTCCAAAAATAAAGTGTTTGATCTAAACAGATTCTGCTATAAACAAAAACTTTGGCGCTCCTCGACACAACTGTGACGCTGTGAGTGACTCAGCTATTAGTTAACACAGATACGAGTTTGGAAACAGTTATTGGTATGAAGAGTCAGGATTTTTTCCAGTATTGGTAACACCTGTGGGTGCTTTGAAAAAATGTTGTACAGGCTGGTTCCAGTTTATTTTTTTGTTTTTGGTAAAAGAAATAATTAAATACGTTCAACATTTTTTGACTATTTTTTAATGAATTACGGCTTTGTAACTGTCATTCTGCACAAAACTCTCCTTCTATCCATGGTTGTGTTGTTTCCATAGAGGTGCAGGACTTTATATTGCAGTGAAAATGAGCAAACGGTGAGTTAAAATGCGATCGGAGCAAAAAAAAAAAAGCCCAGATACTACTTGAGGTTCAGAGAATGAAGTTGCATGCCTTTACTAACTCCTACACCGAGTTCATACAAGACATGAGCGAAGTTAGAGGAGATAAAGAAGAAGACATCTGGCTGGGATTCAAAAAAACCCTCTGATAAATCATCTGGTGTTAGCAATTAGCTCACTAGCTGCTATAAGCTAATGGACCAGAGGGAATGAGGCTCAAGGCAAACTAGTCAAGCAGTAGGTCGGACTACTCTGTCTTGTATTTATATTATTATATCTGGCGGTTAAATCAGCTTTAGTCGAACGTCAAGGTTCTTGTGGGCAAGTTTGGCCACTTGGCGGCCATCTTGTTTCTATTTAAATATAGACGAGGGAGTCACAACTACAATCTGGACATAAAAACTGCATTTATAGAATCACCTCTCCAGTCTGATAAAAAAAAAACTTGGGTAACTTTGCTGCAAAATAAGGTTTAGAAAACATTTTCCTTCACATATTACACTTATCTATGACAGCCTCTTGATCTTTTCTCTCTTTAAACCATTTTGCACCAAACTCAGTAAAGCTGTATGTAGCTACAGCAAAGTCTGGCTGAACAGTAACCCAAAATAAATTCAGTCAGTCACAATGTTAGCGGGAACGGTGGTCCTTGTAGAAGTAAATAATGTAATAACAGCTGATAACATAATAAATTTGCACTTTTTAAAACATATACCTGGCCAATAACGTAAAAGTCCTGAACCGATAACATAATATCTTTTGGCCAATAATTTAATCCGTTGTTACGTTATCGGTTAACGACTGTTGTTACGTTATTGGCCAGTGATTACGTTATTGGCCTATTACAATTTAAAAAGTGAAAATTTATTACGTTATTGGCTTCTACAGTCCTTAAAAAAATGTTGTGATTTCTGCTGGAGTATGCACCAAACAAAGCTAGTTTCTTCATGTCTGGAGACGAAGATTTGCAGATCCATAGGTCATGACATACTCTGAAGATATCCAAAACTTGTTGGTCCTGTGATTTGGACATCTTGTGATTTCATTAATATTTAGATTAATTGTTTAGTTGTGTAACAGAGCCTAGTGATGACGTTACTGACGTTTCTGAGCTCCAAACCAAAGCGACTGCAGAGAAACATTTCCTGAGCAGAAGTTGTGCTACTTTGGAAAACTCCTCTCAAGCAAAGAGCGGTTTTATTTTTTCCCCCTTCTTTCTCAAGTCTGTTATTTAAGTCGGTCCATGGACGAGTAAATCTGCCGTCCTGCCCGACACGCCTCCTGCATCCGTGTCATTCCCGCCATGCATTCAAATGGCACATCCGAATTGTGCTCCGAAATTCTTTAAATGGAGAATTTCATATTTTAGCATTCATTCTCATACATTACATTAGCTCTGACAAAGGGAGGACCGGGGCCACCGTGTTCTTAATCACTTAAATCCACATGCAATCTGGCTCAGCCATCTTAGCCAGGGCCGCCGATCCATTAGTCCCTTCTCATTTCAGGAGCAGAGCTGCCAGCCCATTAGTTCTGCTACGCTCTGCTGGATTTCCATATCCTTCCATTTCAGCGTTTTTCTGCAGGAAAATGGGGAAAAGTTGCGGATTAATTCCAGCTAATCCCCCATTTTTCTATTGCCTTTAATTACTTGTTCCGGCCTCTGACACTCTGAATGGTCATCAGCAATAAGTTGACTTAGCAGGGGTCCCATCTTATTGTTAAACGAAGCCGCCCTGTGTCCGTGTTTAAGGGTATATCATGCAGCTTTAGCCGGCCGTTAACGCTCCCTCCAAACACTCGCAGACTCTTTGATTTCTTTCCCATTCAGCTGGATGTTTTTGTCTCACAATTGAGCCATGTTAACACCACTGGAGTCGCCTCTTGTCCCCGTTTGATGGATTTCCACTCCTGCGGAAAACCTATTTTCTCATTCCACGGACCTTTAGTTCAGTTTAACTCTCGACGCTCATTATAAACAGACTAAATTCGCGCCATGATTAGACTCAACACTCGACTGCTCTCGGTCCGGTTGGAAGTTTCCCCCCCGTGCGGCTCCGGTTTCTTACCTTCGGCTCGATTCCCTCTCGCCTGTTCTCTATCCGCGGCGAGAAGATTGAACACGACTGTGGAAATATGGCCTCCGAGAGTCACTGCGACCCCCCCACCGCCACCGCCGCCGCCGACACCGCCGCCTCTTTTCCCGCTTTCACCCCCCAGCAGTCGCACAGCACACGAGTCAATGTGACCGCTGAGGCAGAGCAGCCCTTTTCATAGCGCTATCGTTCAAAGCAGGCCCAAACGACCCGATGAAAGCAATCTAATACCACAAATTAGCCTGTCACTTAGCCTGGATTATAAGCCTCACGAGGGCCATGGCTAAAATAACTTGAGCCTCGTTGTTCTGTGATGTAAAACAGCAGGCCGGGAACCGAAAAGAAAAAAAAAGAAAAAGGGAAGAAAAAAAACTGTTGCAATTTAAAGTTAAAGCTTACGCGTTCTGCTCGATCGCTTTGTGTAATTAAATTGATTTTTTATTGTTTTTCTTTGGCCCGTCCGGTCGCCTCCGCCGGCCCTTTCGGAGGCGGCGGCGGCCCACGACCGGCCTCCGGTGTCGGAGACGCCTGAGAGATGTCGACAGGAGACGGCAGGAGATAAGAGGGACGCGACGCTGATTTATGGCTCGCGTCGGCGGAGGTTGTCATTCGAGGCGCGTTCGGGATCGTCGGTTTGCAAAAAGGATGTAAATAGAAGCGGTGCAGCAGCGTTGAGGGATCAGTTATGAGAAGGGTGGTCCTCTGCTGTGTCTTTATCGTCTTGCCTGCCTCACACACATTTATCCTCCGACAATTAGAAAAGCATTTAGTCAGATGGACTTACCTTTTTCTAATTGGAATAACTCTAAAACTCTAAAGCAGCTACCATCACTTGAAGGCTTCCTCACCTCTGATTACTGTCTGAATTGTTTTAACATTTAATAGCCATGACTGGAATTAAAATGACACGCAATTTTGACGAGTTAAACCATGACCAGTCTGAATTTTATTCCAGGTATCTGTCCCCAATCACAAAAGCGCCGTTACAAGTCATTAAATATTTAGCCCCTGTCCTAATCCGATACCATTTAAAGCATTAAAGTATGTTTGAAAACTAAAAAGCATGAAAGAAAAAAATGAATTTCTGCATCTAAGCTGTTAGTAATGCTATGAAGGTGGTCAGGAATCTGGTAGTGAAGATAGTGTTAGATGGTGGAGTGTACTGATGGTCCATGAGCTCTACAAGATGGAGAAAACAAGTGTTCTCTACATGCACATCAGATAATATGTTTGAGATGACCTGTAGTACCTGTTGAACCTCCCACTGTGTCTTACTGTAGCGACTAGAGGAGGTGTCCGTCAGTCGGACTAAGGTTAGTTCATGTTTCCAAGCAGAGAGTGTTGTAGGAGTTTAGCTAAAGACTCCTGTGATGGTTAATGACCTCCGACCTGAGCTCATGTGTTAAAGACGAACCAGGATTGAAAGGACGGTGTTCAGGTAACCAGTTACTGATTAAGAACGTTTGTAAAAAACACATCCAAACACAGGATCGGGCTTCGGTTGGTGCAAATCAGTTCAGAAGTTCCTTCCACTTGTTCTAGCATCTTCACTTCATCTTCTTTCAGTAACTTTAACACTTCAACTCTTTTTTTTTTTTTTTTAGTATTTTCAACTATTTCAAAGACTTGAACAGCAAATCTCCATCACTGAGCAGCATGACTGTTGTAGTTACCCACCAGATGGTTTTACATCAACAGACTCAGAAGTGATCATTTTCACAACTGATGAACGTTCTAAAACATGATTTAAATGGCCGCAAAAAAAAAGTTTGTTGGACGAAACATGCAGGGATGCCACCGCTGACGTTGGAAATTAGTTCTGATGTTTTATCAAATAAACAGTAATAAATGTATTAAATTAATTAGCAGGTTAACCTCTTGAAGACCCCAAAAACGCACCAGTAGGTTTGAAAGACAAGTTTTCTTTAAAAATGATGCCGTTTATCAGACAGAAAATGAATCTTAGCTTGAACTCGTAGTACTTAAATGAAATTACTTTAGGCTATGGTGCTGTTTTTTGTTTGTTTTTTTAAAATGCCAAAATAAGCTTTTTTTCCCCCCAGATTCTGTAAAAAGCTCAAACTTCTGCGCTCCTCGGCACACCTGAGAGGCAACAAACGACTCTGTTACAATCAACAAAAATCATATAATTTATAAATTAATGAAGTTTTTCCATTTTTGTGAGATGAATAATCAAAGAAATTCAACTTTCATTTTACCTTTGTTATCATTTCTGGCGTTCTAACTTAGTTAAAAAGCACAGAACAGATTTCTGACTTTCTCTTCCTCTGGTCATGGTTGGGGTGTTTCTATAGAGGTTCAGGACTTTATATTCCTACGTTTCCCACAATGCTTGTCAGAGAAATGGTTGTTGCAGGTTTTTACGTAAAAGTGGAAAACAGTGAGAATCGATCTAGACAATCGGTCCTCTCCGTCTCTTCTACGACGGCGTTCTTTTGCCTGAACTGTTTGCTCCTTTGTCTACCTGGATGCCGGTTTTGGTTGTCGTCTGTGTTGATCCGGCGCGTGACAAACTAAACGCAACCACTTTGTCACGAGGCCTCCCAACGGAAAAAGCCAACAAATTTAGTTTCTTAACTCTAAAAGTATCAAACGCGGTGTCGGGCGATGATAATTGGCTAACGTATGTAAACCGGAGCTCGGGAGCTAATTAAAGAGAATCATAATCGCCTGTCAACGTCTCCGCCGTCGTCGGTGCGGCGCTGAGAGGTTTCATTAGACACTTAAAAATAGATTTCCCCTGCGCTCCAACACCTCGCTCCTCACCTTTCCTGTCTCATCAAAGCGCGACGGCGTTCATGTTTCCCCCACGCTCATTGGCTGCGACTGATCCGAGGTGGGAATTTTTAGGGTTTCCGATCACACGGAGCGAAGGAAGCGCGCCGAGCCGGAGCCTGTCACCAAAGAAAAGGCATTTAAAGTCAGAGAAGAAGAAGAAGAAGAAAAGCCTCTGTTATTGCTCTTAAACATGGCTGCAGAAACTTCTCACGAATCGTCTCGTCTTCACAGCCGATCTCATTTGAATGCATCGACGGCGTCTGCGCCTTCATCAGCCCATTTGGCTTCACAGAGAGCGACAGCGAACATCACGATGTTTTGATTGGCACCTCAACGTTTCCTGTTGTTTTTCGTCGCACCTTGTTCGCTGCAGCAAAAGCGGGATTTAAAGCCAATTATACAAAGTTGAAGGTGGCGACCGGTGTGTTATTATTTCACAGAGCAAAGAAGAAAAGTTACCTCTAAGTGCTTTAACTGGTCAGGACGGAGGCTGAGGAGCGATCGGTACAGGTGCCCGGCTCAGGCTGTTTGGTTAATAATGATGATAAATGTCGGCCTACCTTCACGCCGTAATGTATTCCTGTTCCCCCGTGTGAGGAGCCGGCCCCTCTGAGAATTTAAAAATGAACAGCGGTCATGCTAGGGAGGCAGCGAAGGGTCCCGCCGCGGTTCGGCCGCGATTTAATTTGATTGTTCTTCGGTTGTTTATGCGCAAAGACGCGAAGCTGCTGCGAGACGAAACTCATGGCGTCAGGTTCTCGTTTGTCCCAACGACAGTGTAAAAAGAATAAAAGAAGTCGAGGGTGTTATATTTAAACAAACAAAGGCCTGAATAATCTGCAGCTACGTTTATCAGAGGGGCGACTGGACGACGGGAGCTTTTAAAATCTTGAGGCGACCAAAAGCCAGATTGAATTTGAGGATTTCTGTTTTGCTGTTGAAGCCACAAGACAGTTAAAATCAGTCTAAGAGTTTAAGAATCACACACTGGTGAACTTTGGCTTCTTGTTTTTCAGTTAATGACTTGTAAAAACTGTGAAAACACCAGGAAATAGTAGTAAAATATTTATATTTTTTTACCTGATTTAAATACAACACGCATTGGAAAAGAACTAATTAATAATAACTGTTAAAAAATAATAACAGTAAAAGAATAAAATATTTCTTTATTTACAGAATAGGCCTCGTTTTTCTTTTACAATCTTAATCTTAATAGTTTATTAATTTACACTTTTGGCCTTTTTAAAAAAAAAATTGGTGTTAACGTGACAACTTGCTGCGAATTTAGTAACGGTAATCTAACCATCTATAAAATACCATGACATTGTTTTAAAAAAACACAATTAAAAACTAGTTGAATACAAAATAATTAAAAAAAAAAAAACAAAATAGTGAAAATCTGGCAGCAAGTGTGACCAGAAAATATGTCAAAACAAAAATTAAAAATGAATTTTTTTTTTTTTTCAAAGGAGTACTGTAATCTTGAAAAACTGTGAAAATAACAGCAAATATAAGTAAAATATTTAGATTTTTACCTGATTTAAATACAATACTCATTGTGAAAGAACTAATTAATAACTGTAAAAAAAATAATAAGTAAAAAAAATAATAATAATAATAAAAAAATTAATTATGTAATTATTTACAGAATTGGCCTTATTTTTCTTTTACAATCTTCATCTTAATACTTCATTAGTTTACAGTTTTGGCCTTTTTTTTTATTGGCGTTAACGTGACAACTTGCTGCGATTTGAAGTTATTAGCTGTAATTTCACAATCTATAAACTACGAGTAAATTGTTAAAAAAAAATTACAATTAAAAACTACTTGAATAAATTAAAAAATTAAAAAAATAAAGTGACCACTGTTCTATTGGAGAAGACAAACGAGACATTTTTCTGTCATTCTGTCCACGAGTGACGATGCTTTAATCGCAGCAGCTTGTGGTTCAACATGTTTCCATCGTTACTACGGTGGTTGTTTTATTAACTCGAGCCAGAGGTCACGTTCTGTCACACATCTAGAGGTTCTGAGGTTCTCCTGGTAACTGGAACATCCACGTCTTGGTTCTCTGGAGCTGTCGAGCGTTTAACAAACAGCAAAGCGTAGAAACAATCAAGCTGCTGTTATCAAACTGGGACGAAAAGAAAAGAAAAAAAACGGCATTTAATATTCTGATACATGTAAAATCAAAGCTGCTGCTTATCGCGTCGCCGCCAGCGAGGCCGAGGGACGGCGCAAGAGGCTCCGGCTCGGGTTGCCATGTCCTGTTATCCCCCGTTTTCATCCCTACACCGAGCGGCAACAATCAGCTTCAGAGAGACAATAGAGCCAATTGAATCTAATCAAATCAAAGTTCCTGTCGCGTTGGAAACTGCAACAGCGTGAAATTATGACCCAGAGAAGTGAAGTGAAGCTTCCTGCCGACGCCCACACACCTGACTGGCTGTCAGGGATAAATAGAACTCATCATACATCATTTATTTATTGTCCTCCGTGTTGTTCTGCTGCCATCGAGCTCCTCTGCACCGACGGAGGGGTTCGGGCGTCTCGCTGAAGGACGCCCCGAACCAAACTTCCAGCGGCGGAGCAGCGAGGACACGCCGACGCTGCTCTCATATTAGTCTAATAGACTTTTTAACAGAAGCCGTCCGCTGACCTTGATGCAGTTCTGACAGTTTGACTCACTTCCTGCTCGTCCTTCATAAAACCGGTTCGTGAAATGTGACACGGAGAGTTTCATCTGTGACCTCGGCGACGGCGTTGAAAGAACGTTTTTGTTCTTTTTTATGGCTTCTGATCCAGAACACACTGGGAGCATTTATCTGTTTTTAACTCCACGACTGTCTAAAGTGAAAACGTTTTCACCAAAGAAGCTGGAGGACGCTGATGCTCGGCCGTGGAGGAAGTGACAGAAGCTAAAGTCTAAAGGTCTCGATTTATGACGACACATTTGGGACGAAAGTGTTATTTAGACGCTGATTATCTTAAATTAACACAAAAACTGGAAGAAAAAGTGAACAGAAAGTAATGAATGAGCCTTGGTCATTAGAAAATATAAACTCTGAAACAAGTAAACGGTGTTTTACACTGTAAAAAAACAATAATATTCCAACATAAATCCTGTGAATTAATGGAAATCAACCATCTCGGAAAAATTAAGCAATTTTCAGGAACAAAAACAACCTCTCCAGCTCTAATTTATATCAGATTTTTGGCTTTTTAATGTTTAACTTTTGTAAAATGATGAAATATCACAAAAAGTCAAAGATATACACTTACTAAAAACATGTTAATTCAATATTTTATTTGTAAAAACTGGTGATTATTCAAGATATTTCTCATTTTACGTACAACGAGAGAATCTTTATGTATTAAATGTCACTAATTTAATCTACTTTTATACACAGCACTACATGTTTATCACTAGAACTATATTACTCTCATATATAAAGTGTATTTGTTTGAAATCTCTCTTTTTGGAAGTGCAATTGTTGCACAAACACCATAACCAAAATGTGAAACGTCTACTTAAAGGGTAGAAATGCAAAAAAAAAGTTAGTTTTTTATGGCTGTATTTGGTGAAGAGGATGTTTTATGAATGAGATAATTTACTCTAAAGCTGCCAAACGCATGCAGGTCAGTAAAAGTATGAAAGTATTTCCATCTGTTCTACTGAAAACCTGCATAAAACTCAACGAAAATGTAGAAAATGGTTAAAAAAATAAAGAAAAATGTGGATCAGTGTTTCCACAAATGTCTTGTTTTGTTCAAAGTTTACCTTCATAGAGGAGAAAAGAAACAGAAAATAATCACATTTAAGAAGATTCGATCACTGAATTCAGACTGGTTTTGTTTTTAAAATGACTCAAATCAGTCGTCAAAACAGTGACAACTGATTCATTTATCGCTGCAGCTCGACTGTCAGAATGAAGTCGGCAGCTTTCATTATCTGCTGCACACTGTAGAACCTCCGACTTGTTTCTAAACTCTGCTGGAGGCGACCAAAGCTGAGCTGAAAGTTAGGATTCATTCATGAACTTCCTCCACCTGGATTTAAAGTGATAATATTGAAATCCAATACTTAAAGTAATAATATTGGACATTTTAGACCATTTTCGTGTCATTTTAAACAATCTGTGAATCATTTGGGACATTTTTTCTGTAATTTTAGACGACTTTCATGCAACACTTTTTTTTGTTCAGCACCAAACCAACAAATACCTCAAATTTACCAAAATTTACTAAATAACAAGACCGCTGATAAAATGACAAATGTAGATTTTACAGACTTCAAGACGTTTTGAGTAATTCTGGATCATTCATGTCTAATTTTGGACAACTTTCATGTCACTTTGAACAATTTTTTTGAGCAATGTTGGACATTTACGAGCCTTTTTCAAGTAATTTTGGAGAATTCTTATACTTTTAAACAGTTTGTGGGTCATTCTGGACTGTTTTTGTGGAATTTTGTTTAACTTTTATGTCATTTTGATGGACAAAAAAAAACACATTTTCTGTTTAAAACCAGATCAGTTCTACATCCATCCAGGTGTTTCTCAAACAGAGTTTAGTTGGACGGAGGTTCTTTCTGGAGCTGCAACTTGTTTTGTCCAAAGATGGAGGAAAGAGTAAAACAGGCTGAAGTCTTCAGAGCCTCCGACGTTGTCCGGAGCTCCGACGCGCCACAAACGTGCGTATTGTCGCTAAAATGTTTGGACTGCGCTCATCGATAATTCATAAAGCCTCCGCTGAGAGAGCAATTACAGCGAGGCAAACAACAGGACGCCGATACGAGATCTTAACTATAAAAAGACGGAGAGGAGGCTGTTTTCTATCAGACCGGGCCGGTAGCGCTGCTGCTGCTGCTACCTGCCGAAGGGACTGAAATAGCAGCCGCTGATCCACGGACACTCTGATCAAAGGGAAACTGGGGCCGAGGCCATTTGGCTGTTGCGGTTTTGATGAGCGCCGCCTCTCAGATAGCATCTGGACGTGTCGTTACGGAAGGTCGTCCCGGTGGTTAACGCTCTGAAAGGGCACTCAGCCCCAGTGTCGGGTAACAGCGCTGATGCTGCCTCTTCTTCTGCTGCTTCTTTGGGGAAATTTGAAATCGAGGCCTCGGCCGCTCATCTGGAGGCGTCTCTGACACGAGGCTGGAGTCCAAGAAAGTTTTGGATCCAAAGGAATCAGCTGGAAGTTGTGGTTTGTGAAGCAGGAGAACATCTAGAGAACATCTGGTCAAACTCAGCTGGACTGGCAAATAAAGCTGATTTAGAGAGAAAGACTCAAAAACAGAGTCGTAGTGTTCCAACATAAATACTTTAAATTAATAGAAAATACTGATATCATTAAATTACAGCCGTTTTCCAGAACGACATAAAGCAGTAGAACGTTTAATGAAGGACTTTTACACGTGTACAAACAATGAAATACTGGTAACATTAGCGCAACACAAACAAACAACAAAAAACTAGCAGAAGTAAATCGTAATTTTAGTAAATTGTCACTAAATTTATTTCAATTTCTATATAGTATATTTGCAGTATTAAACTTGATTTTAAGTGTTTCATTGACTAAATAAAATGGAAATATTTCAAAATTACATTCAATAAAACATTAAAACATAAAAGTATTTTTATGTTTTAACATCAACAAATGCTTTTTATTTATAAAAAGTTGATATTTTCT
>NW_007578463.1:138435-148343 GCF_000690725.1 Stegastes partitus
TTTTCCTTTAAATGGGGAAAATTCATAAAAGTACAGACTTTTTACAGTGGATTTCACTCTAATGGACTTTTTTTTTTTTCATATGCTGTCTTCAGCTCAGATTTTAATCAACTCCAGTTTGTGTGTTTTGATCCGAACCACATGGAACGAGCAGATTTGGTGAAAAACTGGATCCGTCAGACTCCTAATTTATGAAGCGTGACTCACAGCTCGGTCTGGAGACGACTTCGTGACAGAGACTGAAAGTGAAAGACAGATTTCTCTGCGTCTCACGTGGACGTCTCGCCGCGCCGTCGGCTCCTCGAGGTTCTGATATGGATTACGTCCCGGACTCGACGTGAACCAGAAATAATCAGAAGCGCGTACGACGGCCCGAGGAGCGAACCGGGCTCAGTGTGCCGCTGCGGGCGCCTCGATAATGATTTGATTAGCAAGTCGTCAGGACGGCGCGCTAACGCTCCGCTCCCTTTATAGCCCCGAGTTCATGCATCAACTTCAGCGGCGTCCTGACAGATGTCTCGTCTTGTTTATGAAGCGAGCTGAGCGGGATTCGTGGCAGATGCTTCGCCGAGCGCGTGACAAAAGTGGGCAAACTCCCTTGTTTGGCTTGACAGGGTTGAGAGCGTCCCTCCTCGACTGTCAGCGGGGAACATCTGTGTTGTGGCGAATGAGCGATGTTTGTTCTGCGACGGAGCAATCGGCTCCCTGCAGCCGTCCGAGGTGACAGACTCTGTCACGCTCTAAGTAAAGAGTTAGATGGAGATGGAGGAGGGGGGGAGTAAATCCCTGTATCGAATCCAGCTGCAGAGACTTTGCTGAGGCCGAGTCCAGCTCCTCGCGCTCTGGTAACGCTCCTCCGGCCGCACTGCAATCTGTGATACTGCGGATTACACGCTCACTGCAGCCCAGCACACGCTGCAAATTGAATCTTACACTTTTAAAATGATTATTGCCATGAAAGTAAAATAGCTTCTTCTTTTTTTTAGTTTTTTTTTTTAACGTTAAAGCGGCTTACACGCAGGATATTTGTGCAAAAAATACACCCGGCTTACAGGCCTTAAAGGGTCCAGAACAGAACACGAGTTTGTTGAGGAGATGTTTGACCTTCGCTGTGCACAAAGAACAGGATGTGGTTCCACTCGTGTGCTGAACGGAGAACGTTTGTCAGCCTTGAATCCAAGTTTGTGTCACGTACCTACGAAGACTGTTTGATTCATAACTTCATTTTTATCTGCGACATGTTTATTTAATTCAGTATTAGTGCTGATATTAAAGCTTACTTTGCTCCTCTAGTTTTATTTTATAGTGATGCTTCGTACTTTTTCATTTACATGTAAAAAACTGTAAATATCAGGCAGTGCGTGGCGGAAAAATCTGATATTGTCAGATTTAAATACAGTGAACTGTAATTTTAAACCCATGGATTGTGACAGAATAAATTACAGTAGATGTGATAGTAAAAGCAGTTTTTGCAGATTTAAATATAACAAAAAATTGTGGTCAGAAAATAATAAATGACCAATTAGAAAAACAGATTTTACCAGATTTCTGTATTTTAAAAAAAACAGAGGAGATCCAAAAGAATTATTTACAGTTTTTCATTCCTTAATCTGCAGAAAAAAAAAATCTGTAAAAAAAAAAAAAAAAAAAAAAAAGCAGTAGCATAGCAGTAAATGGTTAAAAAAAAATGTAAAACCTGCTTTAACCTCATTTGATTTAATAAATAAGTTTTTAAATTTTGTTTTGTTGTTTTTTTTTTTACACCATAACTTGTTGCTTTTTCTATTCGGCGCTGCATTTATTTATAGTTTTTTAATTTTGCAAATCGAGTAATTCAATTATTTGTCTGTAGAAGCAGCAGAAGAAGAAGAAGAAGCAGTAGATGCAATTTCACGACTTAAATTATAACTTTTTTGTTAAAAACAGGTCAGAAACAAATTAATTCTCATTGTGGAGTATTTTATAAACCTTAACGAGCCTTTCCAGTCGTTAATTAAACCCTACAAACTCCTCTAACTTTAACTCTTCACTCCACAATATTTTTTGCTTCTGCTTTGCACCATTACAGTTAGTTTTTACTGTTAGTTTTATTTTTTAGCTATTTTTATCTTACTCTATATTTATTGTTGCACCGACCCACCAGAACAAATCCCTCGTATCGCGTAAACTACACCTGACAACAAAACCTGATTCTGATCTCAGAGGATACTTCATTTATTATATTTCTGCTTTAAAACGTCTTAGATGTGACTTTCCTAGCAGCTCCAGCACACCAGCTCACCTCAGACCCTGTAAACCTACGACTACTCCGACTGAACAACCACACAATAAAAAGTTATAATATTGGATTCAGATTTACACCATCAAGCTGGAAACCGATCATATATCAAACCCCAGAAGTCTGAACCTGTGTTTCTGAGACCATCAGTGTTCCTCGATGGAAACGCTCAGCGACGGCTTTGACTGACTGTTTAGCTCGTGATGTTATAAAAAGCAGAACCATCAGGTGAAGAAAAGACGTAACGTTCACCGGCGTGAGTGGTCAGAACACATCTGGAGGAGATCTCCACCTTCGCCTTTTATCCTTTTAGCGCAACATTAGAACTGAACCGAAACTGTTCTTCTGAAGATTGAAAAGAGGTCTGAAGGCGGCTGAACTCTTCCTCCACCACCTCCACACTGAGCTCACCAGAGGTTGACCAGAGGTTCTGCTGAGATTCACCAGTTAATGCAACTGAGAACAAAGATTAGCCACGTGTTAGCCACGATAAAAAAACACTCGATAGAAAGTGTACCTGCGAGGCTGAGATGTTTCTGTGTCGAGCATCAAATCAAAAGACCAGGATCTGTGGTGTTTTATCCAGATGTGACCTTTTCTCTGAAGATGCAGCTTCATAACAGTCGTATATATTTACTTTATGTTGCCGTCTGTATTGGCTGAATCACGAGTGTTTCTAGAAGGTTCACCAAAAACGGGGGAAAAAACTGCACTAATGAGAACATTTAAATGCATTTATCTGCTGGTGATTTTCGTCCAGAATGTTTTTTAGCATGACTTTGCTCAGAACCTGCTCCAATCCGCTCACACATGGTCAACATGTTGTGCAATTAGCTGCCAACAGTCTTTCTCAGCCAGCAGCAGGGAGCAGGTGAGGAATTAATGGTTTTTCTTTTTTCTCTATTTTTTTTTTTGGTACCTCTTCTGATGACAACATTTGCTATTAATAGGGCCAAGGTCGACGGAGTCCTTCACTTGCTAATGAAAAGCGTTGTCTCCGCCCGTCAACGCAGAAAAATAAGTGACACAAATGGGACAACAAGGAGAAAACGGGTCAGGATCTTGATTTCGTTTAAGTGCGTGGCCTTGTTCTGCCAAATCAGATGTGCCTTGTCGTCAGTTTCCCTTCTCGCGTCTCGGCGCCGCCCGGAATCGGGACGGCAGCTCTTCTCTCCACGTTGGAAATGCTGATGTTTTTCTTTTTTTTTTTTTTGGGATCGCATTCAAAAGCTCACCTGCCTGCGAACGCGCATTAGCAACCCGCCGGCAGCCAAGTGTGTTCTTGTTACGGAGAATGTGTGGAAAAACGGCTTTTGGTTTTAATTGTGTCGGAGGCGGGATGTTAGCGTGAGCAGCTTGTCACGGTGTGTCTGTGTGAGACAAGGTGAGACGACTTCAGAATGTAGATTGTTCTGTGTTTTTAACATTAAAGTGATTACCTGTGTCCCTTAAATTGGATTAAGTGGTGGAATGTAGGGACAGACTTTAACTGAGCGGTACTGGCGCTGACCTAAACCCGATCGTTAATCAACATGTCCTTGGTAATATAGCATTAATTGATTTATTTATTTATCCTGTGATGATGTTTCTGTTTTATGCCATTAGTGTATTTACACATGAGCACAGATGGGAGGTCGTAAAGCACCACAAAAGACTTTGTCATGGTGCCCCAACACTAGCTAAACCCTTCAGGATGCTCTTTGCTGGCCTACATGGAACTACACCGCCTCTGGTCACTATTAAACAGAATCCGCCTGGTGGTGCAACCAGGTACTACAGCTAATCTGCAATCCTTAAATTAAGGAGAAAAATGGTATCTGGTATTGGCAGATACTTTATATTAAATCAGCGAGTAGCTTCATGCTAACACTGTTATGGCACATTTTAGCATGCTAACAGTAATAGCGTTCTGGCTGGTTGCCATTAAGTGTCACAGGAAACTTTCTCAAGATCGCACTTAACTAGTTTAACTCCAAAAATGCAGACAGTCCAAACTAAAACCGTCCTCAGGTAAACACTATTAAACACTAAGAGGCTCCACCTGGTGGGTCAACCAGATACTACAACTAACGTACAAAACATTTTCTGACATCAGTTAACGTATTTTTAATCGGTTAAATTAATAACAGCAATAAATCAATCAATGACTATCATCCCGAGTTGAAACTGGATGTGACGGGCAAGAATTAAGTCTGACTAAGAATTCGAGAATACAATGCACAGCATATCCTGCTCCATCATCCGTTTTCCTCTAAATGAGACCACGACTTACTAAATAAATACCATTCTGTATTAAAGGAGACTTAAAACTAACAATTGAGATCATAAACTTGTGAGGAAAAAGTTTCCTGAGGTAACAAATCAAGTGAGAAGTAGCAGCATTTTCTCATTGACTTCTACTTTTTGGAGTCGCCCCCTGCTGGCTGCTAGAGAGAATGCAGGTTTAAAGCACTTCCATATTTGCATTCATCTTTTTTATACAATCTTTAATAGAACCTGAAACATTTTGATTTAGTACAGGAGAAAAAAAAAAAAAAGATTGGGCAAAGTGTCAAGATTGGGGGTTGATCACGGCGTCTCTAGGCAACACCAAATATTATTTCTCCATCGACAGCAGCAGAGTGGACTCTGGGCAGCGCTGCACTTTCCCTGTCAAAACTTCTTCATTCAACCTTTTTTCTTATTTTTTTTTTCTTTCTTTCTTTCTTTCCTCATCAGCAGGGAAAACAGAACCCTGGCTATTAATGTTAATTTGATTTATACTGTAACTGCACTCCAATTTATGAAAAACGGTCAAATAAATTAGCATCACAAAAGGAAATCATGCACAGAAATCGAATTAGCTTTGTTCAAACTCGCGCATTGTATGGGCGTACTGAGATGTGTGGGCCGTTAATGCCACAGTGCAACAGAGATAAGGACGGCGGCGCGCTAACACTGCTGCGCTTCATCTTTTAGAAGCTCCTCGGTCGGTGCTTCCGCTCGCCAAGGTCAAGCCCAACGTGGAGCCTTTTTAAAGCCGGCTCATTGGTTGGCTGCCATTCACTTTGTTTGGCGGTTGGTGGGGGAGGAGGAGGAGGAAGAGGAGTTTTTTTTTTTGGTCAGAGATGGGGATTTCTTGCTTCGTTCAGCTTTAAACAAATTCACTTTGTGCTCTTGAAAAAAGGAAATCCGATGATCTACTGCGCGGGCTCGCACGCCGCACAACAGAGCCAACTCATAACAAAGGGATAAAAGTCCAATCTCCGGATAAATTCGAGCACACAAATCCGGGAGAACGACTGTGGTGGCCCGCCGCAAAAGAATATGCATTATTCCCCAATAAAAAGGTGTTCATTTGCATTTGAAAGTGTCCTCAAGTGTCGCTGCACAATATACTGTAGATGGGAAAACGTCTCTGCTGGCAAAGGGAGAAGTAAAGCTCTCCAGACAATCAGAGGATAATTACACGATTTCATTTAAGCTCCAGTTTATTAGTATTTGTTGCTTTTTCTTTCTGCGGCTTCATGCTCACGGCCGCTCATCTGCATACATTACTTGTTCCACTGCAGGGCCTATTCCGTGGCTAGAAGAAGCGTACATTATACATAAAATATTGTCAGACGTAATGGTGATGAAAACTTCCAAGTCAAACCTTGAGTCTTTGTTTGGATCTGCGATATAACATCTCCCACTGCCAACAAACGCGAGTGGAACAGGTAGAGGAAAAAAAAAATAAGAGAAGAGAATAAAAGCCGAGGGCAATTATTGCAGAGGGAATTAACTTGGCTGTTCTTTATTGTTCAGGCTGATTACATTTGAGGGAATATTCAAGAAGATGTTGATCGTACTGAAGCAAATAGTTTCACTTTTTGGGAGGTGCTCTTGTTTTCTTCACGATATCAGGATGAAACAGTGACATTGATGCTACGTCTGGGCATTAAAGGTGGAAGATGTGACTCTATTTTATATACTAATGGTCAAATTCAGTCTCCTCAAAGTTTGCAAGCTCTCTGTTCAGCGACGTCTAGTTTAGCAATTTACCCATAAAAGCAGGAAAACATGGGAGCTATATAGCTAATACGCTGAATAATAGTATCTCACATTGTAGATTTTCTTTATTTTGTGCACATATTACCACAGTAAAATGCTAAACTGATCATGTTTGCAAATAATTTATCATCCAGGAGACATGAGCTGCTGATACTTCCAGCGTAATCGATGATCGTGATGCTCAAAGTGCTCTGACACCAATATGGTCAACAGATTAATGTTTTATTTCTATTATTGTCAGTTCATTCTAATAAATGTTTTTCTTCAGTGTCACTGCGTAATCTTTGCGTCATGGAGTCGGCTCGGCTCAGGTCATTGATCAGCTGCAGTTTTAGATGCTGGCAGCTGCAGCAAAGTCTGATCACCTCAGTGTGAAAGCTTCTAAAGACATAAAAATCTGGGAATATTTCAGATTATCACAGAGCAGAAAGGTGCACTGCGAAAAAAAGGTAGCCTAAATATAAGATATAAACACTAAACTTGAGAAGAAAATGACTTAAAACTTCAAAAGTGAAATGATCTGTCCCTGCAGCAAGAAAATTCTACTTGAGATAAGATTTTTTAATGCTCAATTTAAGATTGTACTGTAAAATCAAGAACTAAAAATGAGTGAATAACTTTTAAAAGAAGCCAAATTATATTTTAAAGCTTGGCAAGACCCAGATTATTTGCAGAGTGGTTTGTACACTTTGCTGAACTTTTGTGGCAACAGTACGATGCACAAACACCTAAAGGTCACCTGGTTGCTTCTCTCCTGCTCCCTGTGCTCACATGTATGTTAGTGCAGTAAAGCTGTTCTTGTTTACATGTTTGTCAGCCGTCAAAAGACAGAACGAGTGTGAAATAGTGACTGAAATGCAGTTAGGTGAAGCTACATATTAACCAGCATCGACTAAAATCCAGGTTTTATAACCGTGACACTGAGTGATGAACTCGAAGAAGAAGAAAAACGTCTGTGTTGTGAATTGAGTTATATTTTTATAGCATTTGAAGCTACTAAGACACAATAAGGAGAAAATGAGATGCTTCAGCTGCTTTGTGCTTGTAAAATATCCCCTGTGTCCATGTTGCAGGTCATTTTGTGTATCACTGGTGTCATTTTGTGTATCACTGGTGTTATTTTGTGTCTCGCTTTGTTATGCTTCTGTCGCTTTGTAATCGTTTTGCATCTTTTTACGGCCCTTCTGCGTCTCTTTCAGGTCATTTTGCGTCACATCTCGCTAATTTTGCAAATGCTTGTGGTTTGTTTGCATCTGTCTGCGGTTGTTTTTTGTCCCGTTTGGATCAATAACAACATAATTTTTGCTTTTTGTTGAGGTATTTAATAGAAACGTGGATGTGTTTTTAACTTAAATAATAATAATAATACACCGTTCATTTAACAGTTTTGGTCTTTTTTATGTAAACCTTCATCCTGTGCTGCGTCACACAATAACCTACAGCTTGTAAAATGAAAAATAACCTTTGATAAAATGGTAATTTTCCATTTTCTAAGGGAAAATTAATTGTTTCGACACATTAATCGATTCGAAAACAGTCATTAGCAGCAGCCGTAACCACCATTTTAGTTTTGCTTTGGTCTTTAGCTTCAAAATGCTTCATTAAATTCATATCTTGTTGCTATTTTCTTTGTGTGTATTCCTTTTTGTGCTGACCAGGTAAAAAACTGTAAGCTTGTAGGCCATAAAATTAACCAAGAGCTGGTGTTTAAATATTTAATAGGAAGCTGCAGGATGGTGTGATTATCCTACATGGTCTCGTGGTTCTAACTCTCCATTTGATCCACTGTAAATCTAAAAACTTAACAAGTGCAGCTTCGACTTTGTATTTACATTCTTATACTTCCTGCTCGGGTTCCTGTCGGTGGTGCGTGTTGGTTTATTCTGCCCTTGAAATAAGGTTCCTTCACCTGAAACGAGCAGAAAACTGTCCCATTAATCACTTCTCTAACATTTCTATAATTACCAAACGGGGTTTTTAAAACGGCAGCCGAGCTCTATTCAGAGAGCCCAGGCCGGTCGGCTTCGCTGTGTCGTATCACCGGCGCGGATTTTGTTTTCTCCGAAGTTGCCAGAGACCTCCGAGTCAAGGTCAGGACGCAAAATGGCCTCAAACTGTAACAAATCTCCAGCGCGCCGCTCGGCCGAGCACACGGCCGCACCAATGACAACGCGGCGCATTCAGGGACAATGAGATGTCATTTATGGAATTGCACTCTTCGACAGCGGCCAACAAATGATGCCGAGGCGCCGCGGCCCGGCACTCTGTCACCAATGACCCTTTTTTCACACGCGCTCATTGCGGCGGCGTCGACTGGCCACCGTTTCAACCCAGCCTCCAATTCTTCGGCTAACCGGCGGCCATAAATCTGCCCCGCCGAAGGTGAACATTAGCACCCGCCGCTCTAATACAAGCACCTGGGTGTACAATCTGAGGTCCATTTGAGGAAACACATAAAGCTCACCATTACACGGCTATCACACTCAACGCTGGAGTGAATCTCCTTCTCCGGCTGCCTTGAATTCCCCGTTAAGTGACATGAAGCAGGCTCTCGTAGCCGTACGTCATAGCGGCGATGGGAAGAAAAAAAAAAAATCCACCGTGAAACTATAATGGAGCGCTCGGGTCCGTTTAGCCGCTTGATGTATTATTCTTCCTCTTGTGGATAAGTGGCTTAATGACCTGACATTCAGATATTTCCATCACGCGCGGCTAGCGTTCTGGGAAACACGGTAATGGAGGCGAGGCAGGTTGGGAGAATGAAGTTAATTTCAACGCTTCATCACCTGATATCGCCGCTCCGTCGCCGAGAATGACAAGATTTAATTGTGTTTACCGGCTCTGCTGCGGGCGGCTTCTGTCCGCTGGAAGGTTTTAGGATGCCGCTTTTGTTCTTGGAAGGAAGCGGGATGATTGTACAAAAGACAAACTGCTCATCTGTTTCGATATGTGACTGAGTCCTAATGATCCGCGGCACAGCTTTGCTTTGCAGCTGCTTCAAGCTGACAAAATCTCCGCAGACAGACAAAACACGGGCCTGAAACCTGAAAGCCTGAATCCAGACGTTTTTATGTTGAAGCTACACGTTAACCCTCTGAACTGAAAGCAGTCGCCGGGTGTTTCTTTTCTCCTGTCACATTCTCGCCTGCTGTGGGTTCATATAAAGTCCTGCACGTCTGTGGAAGCAGCACAAGCAGAAATGCAGCACAGAGTCTGAGAACATTCATCCTGAGCTGCCACTCGACAGAGAACGACGGTGTAGAGTCGCATCTGAGACAATTAAAGGCAGGAAAGGATTACTTTGATGGCTACGACGCCAAAATATGCAACATTAATACAGGGAGAGGAGTTTTTAGGGGATTAATTTGCAAAGAAATTACTCAGATTTGGGGGAAAAAAAAGCATAAAAATTGCATCTACTGCTTCTCTTCTTCCTCCTATTAACTCTTGTTGTAATCAGCGATGTGCATAATTAGTTGAGTAAACGATAAAACCTTGAAAATGCAAACAGTTTCTGCATCTTTTTTACTCATTTAGTTAAAACATTTCTACCTGCAATATAAAGTCCTTGAACATGAGAGTGTGTCTTTTGGGCTGT
>NW_007578463.1:148765-195490 GCF_000690725.1 Stegastes partitus
TAGACTGGTTACCTGTCCAGGTGAACCTGCCTTCACCCTGAGTCAGCTGGGATAGACTCCAGCCCCCCATGACCCTAGTGAGGACTAAGCGGTGTATAGATAATGGATGGATGTTAAAATAATTTTAAAAACCTGGAATCATTATGTGACCACATGAGTTACCGATACACGAAAAAAAAAAGGTGGCTCTACATACTATATAAATATAGTTTCCTACTTAGATTTTTATTTTATTTCTATACTGCTCTCAAGCATTCAAGGCCTTTATTGGTCACAAACACAGTCATATGCAGTATAACGTGCAGTGAAATGCTTTGCGTACCTGCTCCACACCGAAACAATATTAAGATGAATAAAAATAATTATTATACGATCTACACCGCCTGCAGTTCAACCCAACTCAGCCGAAAAGTCACGACCACGACTGGTTTCATGATTTTTCCTGCTCACTTTATCCACATGAGAATATTTCCGTTACATACATGATTGAAAAAGTCCATTTCTAACAGGGTTTTGTTGAAGTTTATCACCTTTATCTCTCTGCACTGTTCTAATTATGTCAAAATAAGCTACCGCAGATGTCTGTGTGTGAAACTGTTGTCATCGTGTCTCCGTGTCAGACGTCTATTTATAATTCCAGAGGACGCGCTAAACATGCGAGTCCTGTCGGTGCTGTTTTGCCACACCGCCGGGTTCTAATTCCTGTGCGACACCGGGAGGTATAACAAAACCTCCACAAAGGTCATGTTTGCTTTGCAAAAATAAACTTAATTACACAAATAATCTGAGCTCCCCAGTGAGGTTTAGCCAATCTATATGTCAATGCGGCAGGCAGATAAGAGGCGGGAGGCGGTAAATAAGGCGTAAACGCAGCTTGTAACATTGTACGCCGCCGCCATACGATACCGGGCCTCTTCCAGTAATTACCGTACCGCTCCCGCATCCCCCCCCCCCGTTTGAAACGTGATCGTCGTCTGTCAGCGATAACACGCCGTGCCAGATGGTTTATGCAGTGTGGCCTCGGCTCCACCACACTTCATTAGGGAGAGGCAGTGCAGAGGAAAAGGTACTGCGGAGGGACGGATTAGCCACCGCGGGGCCGCCTGCTCTCCACTCCGCCGTAGATCCTGGAGAGGCTTACTGAAGCCTGGTGGGGCGGCGGAGGGTCTTCACCTTCTGCTCACGGTGGTGGTGGTGGTGGTGGTGGTGGTGGGGGGGAGCTCCACTGGAGGCAGGAGAGGATTTGGAGACAGAGATCTTAGGGTGCTCTCACAGCTGCAGTTTGTTTTGAAAGGCAAGAAGAAGGATAATAGCCTGTATCTCTGCTTCATAAGAGCAAACACGCATCCAGACAAGCTAAGCTAGTTAGTGGAACCTCTTACTGCCGTGAAGCCTTCAACGGCTCACGCTGGGAAAAAAAACCAAAGTGGAAGCTTACAGAGACGCTAATAGAAGGTGTCAGCTGGTAAATGTAAATATACCGAAGTGTGATGTTGTGTTCTTGTTCTTTCATCACCTCAAATTGGCTAAAAATGCTGCTGTAGATAATTAACAAGTGGTGTTAACGCTCCCCTCTGTGCCTTGTCTTCTCTTTTTTCTTTCTTTTCTTTTTATTTCCAGGATGAGTGAGCGATACACGCAGATCGGAAGCAAAGCAGCTCTACTTCTAATGGTGCTCGTGATCAGCGTCTGCGAGATGTCCGAACCGACAGAAGGAACGACAGGTGAGACGAGAGCAACATCTGCTTTTGTGTTGCTCCTTTCAGGCTCCGTTGCGGTGATTGCTCAGGTGTAGCTGCTGGTGCGTCTGGATGTCAACATCTGGACACGTTTCTCCAGTAAATGCAAATCTTACCGGAACAAATGCGTCTCAGCCAAACACAAGGCTGAAACCTCGCTGCTTATCAGACAAAGTTTTGAGCAGCTGAGTTTGTGCCACACTTCATTAAGTTTGACAGTGACAAGAATATGTAGCGGTGCAACTCTTAGATTTACATCAAAACAAGCAACGTATTTACACAGAATGCTGCATTTTCTGCTGCTTTTGTTTCATCTTACATGGTGCTAAAGGGTAAAGTTGGTGGTTTACTGCAAGTCAAAGCAGAAAACTAGTAGTTCTCCAGAATAACTTTTACCACCGAGGCTCCTTAATGAAAGTTTCAGGAGCACGAATGAGGGAAACACCACTTAGATCAACATGCAACACATTCAGATCTGACGGTTTACACATATAACTGTTTGTTTAATTTACTGTAGGAAAAGAAAAGCTAGAGCAAGACGTACATGATTGATCCCACAGCAGTGCAAAGAGGATAAAAACATGAAAAATAAGTAAATTAGAGATTTACTTAAGTAATGCTGAGATCGTCCAGATTCTTTCACATGCAGAAACATGAACCGACTCCTCTGATTGTGGAAAATAAAATAAAAAGGAGAAGCCATAAAGCGGAGCAGTGCTTCGAAACAGAGTGAAACTACGGGGAGGCCACAAGGAGGTTGGCTTCTCTTAAAAAGGCATTAGCCCCCTGGAAACATGATTTGCAAAACTTCAGGGCGGTGGTTCCCTAAATGAGAGTCAGTTTGTGATTTTTACATTTTTATTTTTCACTTATAAAATGGCGTGCTCTCTGTTTGGAGTCAGTAACTCTGTATTTATTGTTAACTACTGGGTTTTGCACAAAACTTTAAACTTCAAACTTCACTTTAAACATCCACATTTGTAGGACTTTGTGTGCTATTAATGTAATAAAATCACTTAAAAGGATAATTTCAGTAGATTTCAATCTGCCATATTTCATGCTAACGTTGCACTATTATCGTCTCTATGGTGTTGATTTTAGGAGAAAATAAAATCAGCAGAAAGCTCATTTTTTGAATGAATCATGAGCATTAACCTTCAGTCTGACTGGACATAAAGTCAGAAATCAGCTGCTGGTAACGGACGTTTGGCAAAACTGTCCTAGCTTCCACTTACCGTACGGAGAGCTGAGCGTTCCGTCTTTTCTTCCAGTTGAAGTTGAGGAAGTGAAACAAGCTGCAGATTCTTCGACACTTTTCCTCCTCAGTCGGCAGCCGTGAGCGCAGATTTGTGCAACTTCTCACCTCCACGAATCCCTACGACGGAGGTGAAGAGTGCAAAATTAGCTGCATGACACTTAGAGCCAAAATCGCCACATTCATGTGAAAGTTGTCAGGCTAGATTGAGCTGAATCCTCTTTAAATAAAGATATCGGAACGCACGCTGTTCCTTCCATCACTGCTGAAGCCTCCCGGCGCAGAAGAACTTTACTCACTTTAACTGGAACGAACAAAACCCTCCGTGGTTACTGTTCATCGGTTTTCGTACTCGCATTATTCATATTCTTTGGATTTTGATTGACAAAAAATGTGTGTGTTAGAAGCCGAGTTAGTGAAACTAAATGCACAAATTTAAGTAGCAATAATAAAAAGGAAATCTATTTTCTTTCTACCGACCAGTCTGTGATTGGTTGACTAAAACGGAGCAACAGTGAAGCGATAAAATCAACGTCAAATGTGTTGGTGATACGTAACAACCAAAGCTAAGAATGCAGTTTAGCTGTATAAGAACGTCACTTTGTGGGCCCGAGTCCCACCATGTGCTCGCCGTGATCCATCAGCCAGGTGGCCCAAAGAGGCTCAACACAAAGTCTTCATCAGCGCCGACACTCAGACAACTTTTCTCTCTCAACAAGTTTCATTCCATCTGTTCGTTTGGCTCTGCAGGAACCGAGCAGACCCTCGGAGACCCGTTTGAGTTCCCCAAAACAGAACAACCTGCTGCACAAATGCATTGGTTCTGTTGCGCCGCTTTACATTCCCGCACCGGGCAAATCAAGGAAC
Organism: Stegastes partitus; assembly: GCF_000690725.1. Taxonomy (NCBI): domain Eukaryota; kingdom Metazoa; phylum Chordata; class Actinopteri; family Pomacentridae; genus Stegastes; species Stegastes partitus. Next base: position 152,627 of record NW_007578463.1, read on the forward strand.
TGCTGCCACTTCTTGTGTGAGGGGTTCAGACAGGAACTTCTCTCCATCAGAAATAAAACGTCACAGCCGTAAATGAAGGAGTAATTGGATTGAAACGGCTGTTTTGAAGGGTACGAGCCAAACCCGGCGTCTAATTAAAAGTGCTGTTGAGTCGTCACTAGTAAAAACCCACTGAGATCAATTATGGCAACTCAGCAACGCTACAAATAGAGGCCGGCCCACATGTTTCATCACCGGGAGTCCCACTGAAAGGCCTCAGGTAATTGGTGGCGTACAGGCAGAGCCGCCGCCAGATTGGACGTCCATTTGTGAGCATGATAGAAATCATGCAAACCTCTCTTCTCCTGGTCCACCAATTAGATGGGAGCGCGGCGCTTTGATGCGCGTGGCTTTGATTGGCAGCGATTCCCACTCAAGGCGCTCATCATTTCAGCAGGAAGTGGATCAGAATAATCTCGCACGCATTCAATTTCTCTCTGATAGCCACCGCAAACCCCTAATTTCCCCCGGGTGTTATTTCTGTTGCTGTAAACCTGTTATCATTCAAGAGATGAAACGAACCCAGAACACGCGTCCAAAACAGACAAAATCTTCACAGCGAGCGCGAGAAACAGACGACGAGGTAGAGGGCAATTTCAGTTCATTTCAACAAGGACGTGTGAGCTTCTGTAAGCGACGTTCGTGTCAGCGAAGACGAGATCCTGTCGTCGCCATCAAACATGCTCCTCTGACAGTTATGTAAATTCAGTTTATTTTCCTCTCAGGTTTGACTTTGCGCTCTCCTGTCAGGCAGCGATACCGCCGGAGGAGTTTGTCCTTTACTACTGTGGATGTTTACAACGCAAACTTAATAAGTGTCTGTGGTCATTCTGCTCGCTTGTCCTTTATTGACCAGGAAGCAGCAGCAGAGCAGAGGCAGGGGGATTAGTGGTAAGGTGGCTCGGCTCATCGTGAGGACGTCTGATCTGTTTGCAGTTAGCGCCTGCTGTAATTGATCCTTTTATGTTTTTTGTCCCAAACTTAACTGATTCCAGTGGTGTTTTTGTTTGTAATATACACAATATTAAAACCACCTGCCTCATACTGTCCATCCATCCATCCTCTATACACCGCTTAATCCTCACTTGGTTCATGGGGGGCTGGAGTCTATCCCAGCTTAGAGACAGACAACCAACCAAGCACGCTCACATTCACACCTACAGACAATTTAGAATCACCAATTAACCTCAACATGTTTTTGGACTGTGTGGGAGGAATCTGGAGAACCCAGAGAGAACACACGCTGCACAGGGAGAACATGCAAACTCCACGCAGAAAGATCCCGGGTGTCCTCACCGAGACGCAAACCGGCAACCTTCTAGCCGCGAGGCAACAGTGCTAGCCACCAAACCACCTTGCAGGCCCCTGCCTGATATTGTGCAGCTCAAAATGATTTTAGTTGATAAGACAAGAGACCAAAACCATCAAAGTCGGAAAATATATCTTTGATTAGCTGTAGTACCTGGTTGCGCCACCAGGTGGAGCTTCTTACTGTTTAATTGTGTAGTGACAAGAGGAAGCAGTCGTTTCTATGTTAGCATAGCATTGTGGGGGTTTAGCTAGCATCAGGCACCATGACAAAGTCTTGTGGGGCATTTAATGCCCACCAGCAGGAGCTCATGTGTTATATTTAAGCAGATGTCTGGCAGGACAGTGATTCTGCTGCTCAGCACTACCAGTTTGTGGTACATTTCCAATATCAAAAACTGATAAATCAACATATTATACTCACTGTACTCAGCTCGTGTTATAGCGATTACTGACTCATAAGGCCGCTGATTGTCGGTTAAGACAGTTGCTCAAAATGTGCATCCCGACCCATCGAGGCCTGAACTCCACAGACCTCTGAAGTCGTCCTGTGGTTTCAGGCACCAAGACGTTAACAGATCCTTTAGTTGTTGTGAGGTGGGGCCTCCATCGATCGGACCGGGTTTTGGTATTTAGAGAAAAATTGTTTTCTCATCAAGAGTAGAGACGAGCAGATACCACTCAGGTTTGTTTGTAGTGAACTGATAACGCCGTATCTCAGTTTAGTAAGACAGCTTTTATCAGTTGAAGCAGCAATGAAGCAGAATTCCATCCCCACAAACATTCAGGAGACTCAGGAAGCTCTGCGGTGTTTAAAACTAGCCTCGAGGTTTGGCTGAAGCTGGTACATAATGTCACCACCAATGACTGCATTCATTGATTTTAATAATTGGATATATTGTCTCACACTGATGGACTTTTAAGTTTTGCTTTATGAAGTGTTGTTATTGGTCTGTGGTTGTTTTCTTTTCCTTCTACCTGTCCAGGGACAACAGATGCAAATTCTGTTGCAATTACTTTTAATTGTGCACTTTCCCTGTAAAAATAGATGACTAAAATAAACCAACTAGTAGACTAGAAACAGCAGCTTCTTAGCCAAGCTGGAAACTGAGTGGGACAACAAGTCTTGCTGTCACTGTGAGGTGGCCATCTGTAGATGTAGATGACATGGACCTGGCCAAGAAACAGTCTTTGAGCTAAAGCAGGCCTTAAACTAAGCTGCTGCCTCGAGTTTCATTATTTACATCCAGACATGACGGCGCCATCAATATTCACCCCATCTCCACCCTGAACGATTCATCTGGACGGGGTTAGGCTGATAAAATGTGGAATGGAAGTACAGGAAAAGATTTCTGCTGTGTTACCTTTAAGTCACACTGCTGAGCGTTGGGCGTAAATTGCAAGGTACATCCAATAAGGATGTAATTTTTAGGGACACCAAGCTAAATGTGAACCCTCGCGCCGGGCTTTTAAGACCGAGTTAACAACGACAAAGAGCCCCCTGCAGCAAACTGAACATTTTCAGCGTAATCTCCTCAAATCTAAAAGCTGCTGGTGGTTTTTTCAAAGACGTGTTATCAAAAAAAATTGCCCAAATTACAGCATTTATTGAGCGTAAGAACGGAAAGAATGGCTAGATTTTCAACTTTGGCCATTCCACGTTGAAACTTAACCAACGATATTTAATCACAATCATTTTATTCTGTGTGTCCCGTTTAAAAATTAACCACCGTGTTCAATCACCAGATTCTATAAAAAACAAAAAAATTGTGCATTCACTGGAGCAACTGTGAAGCTACAAGTGACTCAGCTGCGACTCAGCAGTCACGTGATAAAAATTTAGGGATTTTTCGGCTGAACTGCAGGCTGTGTTTGGTAGTGCTGGACCTGAACATCCAAACATCTGAATATTTGGTCGTTGTGGTGGTATCCGGATATCAATGTTGAGATGCAAACATTTGTCCGCCACTCCTGTCAGCTTCACTAATTGCGCCCGACTATCCGGAACCCAGAAATTGCAATTAAGAGCAGCCCTAGTGTTTAGAAAGGTTGTGTATGGAACTAATTTTGGAGTCAATTGTATATTATCTATAATATTTTGAGACACCATCTTTCCCCCCAGTATTGGTAACACCTGTGGGATCCATTTCTTCGCCCAATTTTGGAAAAATAAAGAAATTCAACCGTCACTTTTTCAGGTTTTATCACATTATACCTGTTAAACTGCACAGAATACATTAAAACGCAGGTGCAGGACTTTATAATGCAGTGAAAATGAGCTTGCAGTGAGTGAAATGCACAATCGCAACAGGCTGCAGCTTTGATGTGCAAAAGCAAACATATATGTGACGGAGTTAATCAGCAGTGAAGCTCCAAGTCAATGAAGGCGTAATTCATCAGTTATATTTTAAAAAACACCCTCGTGACGGGGACAGCTTTATCAGAGGGGCTACATCTCCACCTGAACCTTCCTTTGCTCTGCTCACAGTACTTACTGGTGCAGAGGGTTTAAATTCTGACCTTCAAACGGTGCGCTAGTGCGATCCCTGCAGACGCATTACAGCCTTGAGTTTCAGCGTCCACAATGGGAAACCACTTAGCAAGAATCAAAGCACACGTGTTGCTAAGGGGGCAACTTCAGCCTGAGAGGAATTAAATATTTTCTCTGTAATTTCAGACGGCGGCGGCGGCGGCGTGCAGGTGGTTCAGGTGCACATTCAGTCTGCAGTCCATCATTTGCTTTGGGCGCCGCTGTAAATGTTACGCTGACGTATGACCTCAGATTGTTGCTTGCTCTGCACCTTCCCACTTTCTGCACTTTGCAATAAAAATGACTTATACGTTGCATAAGAAGCATCTTGCCAAGGAAGGAAAACACCGCCTCGCAACCCCTCGAGAGCGCGGTAACTAAAAGTCAGAGGCGCCGCAGGATCCCCCGCGTTAAATATAACAATCAATCCCCGGCCTCGGTTGGCTCCTTGGATCCGGTTTTTTGCGATGGCGGCTGCTGAGAAGACCGACTGAAGCGCTTCGACATCTGTCACTCCCCGAAGTGCGACAAACAACAAATAGTTGGAGGAGAAGGCCGTTCATCACTGTTAACGCGACGCTTCGACTCCTCATTATGAACGTTTGTAAAGAGGGAATTATTGTCGGCGAGCTCGTCGTCACAGATAATTTCTCCATACGAGAGGCGGTGGGGGTTTTTCCTTTCTTCCCCTGGCTGCATACAACGGCGCGTATAAAGCGACGCAATGATTACATTATCATTCACAACAGCTTCATGAATGATACAAAGTATGCATCATTTGCAGTTTTCTCGGCGTCTCCGGGGATCGACGTACAAAAGCTTCTCGGGCAAAGTAATTTCAGCACCGCGCCGAGAAAAAAGCCCATCAGTCCTCGCTGAAAGCAGCTTTGGTTCAAAAGAGCCACTAAAAGAAACAAATGGCTGGTTAAAAAAAACACAAACATAATACTGTCTGATAGTCAGCATCAAGGAGAGGAGTTCACGTCACAGTCGAGTCTCAGGATTGAGTTTTGATCCCGAGATGCTTCTGGGGTTCAAAGTGATGGACTCTTCTGGCCTGGAAGCCTCACAAGCTTTTACATTTAGCTGATTGTAGATTAAATAAATGGAATACAATGTGTTAAGTAGCAGGTTTTAGCTTGTCTCTATTTCTAATTGTTATGCTAAGCTATGCTAAGCTAATCAGCTCCTGGCTTTAGCTTCACATCTAATAGAGCAAGAGTGAGACTGATGATCGACAGATGATCAAAAAGTAGGATTTTCTAAATTGTCAATGATTGCTTTAAGGGTCCTAAATGGCTAAAGTGCATCTAAAAAGTCAGGGAATTAGTCGTATTGTTCAGGGGCCTCACCAGGACTTTTTCACAGCATACCGGGGGGAAGATTCCTCGACCAGGGACCCGGGAGGGGAGTCGGTGTCAACCAGTTAGCCACGAATACGCAAGTGAATAGTAGCGTTAGCAGCGAAGGCAACATTAGAGAGACTTCATCGCCGCTTGTTGTTAAAATATTTTCCCGCTACATATCCTTGAAAACAGCGTAACATGAGATATTTACACAGAAAGACTTTTTAAATGTTTAACAAAATACGTACCAGTAACATACACAAATACGTACAGAATTACTTTGTCACAAACTTCCTCAGTCTCTCTTTCGTTGTCGCTCTCAATGTCACTTTCATCTCGAGGCAAATTCGTAAAACTCGTAAAAATCCATAAATTAGCCGCATCATTGTTAAAGCCGCAGTGTTCAAAGTGTGTGAAAAAAGTTGCAGCTTTTAGTCTGGAATTTACGGTAAAACAACAACAACAACGACAAAACCTCCTACACGTCCCAAGGCATCAAATACCAATAAAGGTGGCACCGGAGTCAGAGGACACCTGGTGTATATTTCTGTGACACCAGCAGCTTTAACAAAACAGCAGTTTTTGAATCCACGGAAATCAGAACAGGTTGGATTAATGTAACCGTCAACCAACACTTCACCCGCTGAACCCTAAAACCCACCAGCAATTTGTCAAAATAAATACATAAATACCTAAAATTAGCCAAAGCTGCACCATTTGTCAGAGCCAGAAATTGTACAAACTGGAAAAAAAAGATCAGATTTTGTCATTTCTGATAGTGTTTAAAAAACTCATCTGTGATGAGCCTTTATTTTGGAAAAAAAACAGATATTTGTCATTTTAGCAAAATCACCTAGTGTTGCATGTCTCGTTTAAATTTTTGCCATTTTTGCTGCGACCAATAGTTAAATGACAGACGTTCAGGGATTTTCTGTTGAACTGCAGGCTGTGTAACGAGCAGATATGAATCCAGTATGAAAACTACTAAAACATGTCTATAGACGGACCATTTCTTCAGTATTGGTAACTCTTGTGGCCACTTGCAATAACATGTTGATTCCAGCCTTTTCCATTTTTGCAAAATAAAGGATCAAAGACATTCAACTTTTTTATGTTTTTATGTTAATACCCTCCTTATAGATTATACAGAAGACATCTCTGAGTTCCATCTGCTTCTAGTTATGGTTGTACCGTTTCCACAGAGGTGCAGGACTTTATATTGGAGTGAAAAATGAGTCCACAGTGGGTAAAAATGTCAAAGCAGCAAAGAAATGTCCAGAAACCGCCTCTGGATCAGAGGGTTAAGCAACATGTTGCTCAGCAGGGATTTTAATGGCGGTGTAATTCTCAGGAATCAGAGAAGAGGAACCGGTGCGTTCATGATGTTCCTGCTACATACGTGACTGCATTGTGATCCGGTCACGGAAAGGTTCCTTCAAAAGAAATCAGAGAAATGAGAGTGAAGGACCAAAGTAAAAGGCCTGCAGATAAGAGCAGTTTAGAGCAAGCGGAGCAGGAAGACACAGCGGAGGGCGTAATTTATGAAACGTCTCATCTTTCCTCTGCCTCGGCTCATTGCAGACGTTCGCTCCTTGGCGTTTAATAATGTACTGGATTTCCAAATTAGGGTTTTGTTCAAAAGCAAAGTTTCAGATTGAGCGGATGTTGAAAGTCGCGTCTCTTTGCTCGGCGCAAAGTCACGAAAACCCGTGAGTCACCGGCGCTGATCTCCATCCTGAGAGCCGTCGGCGCTCGTTTCAGCTGAGAGGCAGGTACAGAAGGAAGGGATCAAAACATTATTGTTATTACCTATTTAAGGGCTTGTCAGCAGCTCGCCGGATCGCTGCGTCACGCCGCCTTTTCTTGGATTTAACTACATCAAAGTGATCAGCGGTCCTGTCAAAGCAAAGCGCCGACTTTGCTGCTGTTATATTTTGGTCATTTTGTTCTCTGACGCTACAACAAAATAAAAAAGAAGTTCCTCCGTCCTTTATCTAAGTTGCAGCACCGCGCTATGTTCTGATTCACCACTAAAAGGTCGTGTTTTTGTCTAATTCATTCCATTTTTTTTTCTTTTTCGGTGAGCAAAAAGGTCGGTTTTAACGTTACGTAACTTTTCAAGGAGTCCATTTTCACTACAAATGATTTCCTTTTTTTTTTTTTCCTGCAGGCGAGGTAATGTAAAATACCTCAGGGCTTTGGTTTGTCCAGGAAATTAGACTGCATTAGAGTCAAATATAAGTAGGTTCTTTTAATCTATTAAAGGGTGTAATCAAGTCATAACAGACCTGTAATAAACCTGCTGGCTCTGGGTGAAGGCTGCACCATGAAACCTGAGACCGGAATCAGTAGTTTATCTGCAAAAAAATGGGAAAAAAGCAGGAATTTTCACGTGAATAACTGTTTTGGTAAGGGGTGCATCTGCATTGAAAATGAAAAACAATGTGGTTATGTGGTTAACGCTGGATAAGAGATTCAAAGCAGCTTTTCTGTTTTTAATGGCATCCAGTTTTGGCTCATTCGGAGCTTTGCGGGGCCAATTTAAATGGCAAAAAAAAGCAAAAACTGCCAAACGCTGCAGACAAAGCACCTGTTTCTGGTCGACATTATTCTTTCTGTAGCTGAAATATTTCTATCCAGCAACTAAATCTTCCTTTTCGGTGTTTCTTTTGCGGTGCACGTGTGGAGTCAGCCTGTCAACAAAGTCCCGTGAATAAAAATTAGAAAAAGAAAAAGCAACTCTGCACATCAAAGAACTCTTAAATCAGAGTGAATTATGTTCATCAGACAGATTCCTCGTGTAGATTAGTCACCGTAATAAGAAACGTGAGAGTTTTCCTTTTGTGTCAAAGCAGCAAATAAAGTTGATTATGTTTGAGCTAATTGGTCTGACTTCTGATTATTACTGTTGTATCATCAACAGAGGCTCAACTAGTTTAATAATTATAATACAGAAAAGTTCCCTGAAATAAAGATAAATGAATTAACTTATCTGTGACGGTTTGTAAATCCTGTTTACTGATTGCAGGATATTACATAACCCTACAGCCTTAAAGCAGCTCTGTGATGAACGCTGTCTGTGCTAAATGCTAATGTCGTATTAACAGTCGATGCTAGCAGGTACAGGGTTTACCATGACGCCAGGTGTCCACAGCAGACGCACAACGAAAAATATGGAGTTATTTCGATTTAGTAGCCGACAGCGAAGGAAAGACGCCACAAAGATCATCTGCAAAAGATGTTTTAAAGGAGTGAGGAAGCCGATACAAGAAAGTATTTCGCCAACAGACTTGAAAAAAAGATTTAAAAAGCAAATGTGACCGATACGATTAGTACATCATGCCCTCAAATTGTTCTATTTGTAAATGGTCTGCACTTATATAGCGCCTTTGCCCAAAGCGCTTTCCAATGTGTTCACCCATTCACACACACATTCATACACAGAGCTGCCATGCAAGGCGCAAGCCGGCCACTGGGAGCAACTTCAGGTGTCGAGTGTCTTGCCCAAGGACACTTCAACTGTGGAGGGGCTGGGGGTCGAACCGCCAACCCACTCTACCACCTGAGCCACAGTCGCTCATTCGTGTTTTTGTTTTATATTTTTTGAACGGGAGCAACTGTAATGTTGGCAATTTGTCCTGAAGGATCAATAACGTATTCCTGATTCAAACAAATAAATTAATTCTGTAACAGGCAAACTTTCTTGAGCTTGAAGAGGTGATTCGTTTAGAATAATAACTGTCTAACTTGTCTCGCTAACTTTTTGTCAAACTGTGTCATTAACGCTTTTACATGCAGCTTTCGTACACATAACATTAACTTGTGTTGCTGTAAACTGCTAAAAGTCAGACATTTACACGTGAATTCCTGCAGAATAGTGAAAGTAGGTGATTAAAATGTGCATTAAAGTGCTTTTCCCACTTATCTCTGCAAAAAATGTGCACTTGGATATGCAGCCATGTGACGTGTGAGCTGATCTTAATTTATTTTTTGTGTAATTCATAAAGAAATTGTGATTTTTTTTTGGACAATGTCAGTACAAGGCAGTCCAGGATGTGTTCAAAAATCTTCATGTCCAACCAGAAATCAGGCAACTTTTCATTCAGTTAACATAAATAGTTTTAGGTCAGCTAAACATTACTGTAGGTATCGTATCAAAGCCAGCACACGTCCTCTAACAGAACCAAGCCACAGCTTAGGCATCCCTGCATTTAACTATATTTCCTCGTTGAGGAAAGCATTTCCTTAATCTTTCATGCCGGGAAGCTTTAACCGTCCCCTGTGTGTGAGCAGCTGACAGTAAACATGGGGAACGGCTACGACATGCAACAGAGGTCCCCAGCCGGGCTCACACCGGGGCTGTTGCAGCCACACGACATGTTTTGCCACCGGGGTGCCTCTGCATCCTGTTATTCAAATTTCATGGCGTCTTATAAAACTTTGAGAGCTACAACTGTTGCAGCAGCAGCGGCAGCAGCAGAGTCCGGGGCGGGAAGGATCCCCTCCGTCACGGCAGGGTTAAAGTCGGACTGTGGGTTCTGCAGGACGGCCCGATTCCTGAGGCTTCGTCTTTGTGTGAGCTGGCAGGAGGAGGCTGAGCGGGCGTCCAAGTAGAACTCCAAATCCAGCCAGTCTCTGAGCGAGAAGCTCCTGGCAGCAGCTCCTCTCGCAAACATCTAAAGCAGCTCGGCTTGTGTTTGTCTTTCATATCGCCGCTCGTTTGGAGTCCCGCGACTGTCGGGCGACGACCTGCATTATTTCTGAGGAAGAGAGTTGCGTAACCAAAACGGCCCTTTTCCCTTTTCTGTCTCCGAGCTGTTTGTATTGTGTTTTCCCACCTTTCATATCGTAGCGGTGAAATATCTGATGCGAGGAATATTGGATCCACAGTTAATTTGAATATAAAAGTAATGACTTCCACAGCGCAAATAAAAAAAGAACATTATCGGGGTTAATATCAATCAGTCCAGGAAAAGCAGCCGATGCTATCACCGTTAGCAGCCCGGAACCGTCCGCCGCTATAAGTCGCCAGAGTAAAAAAAAAAAAGTGAAATGAGCTGGGTCCAGCTGAGCCGCTACAGTACCGACGCTCGGCACCGGCGCCGTGCAGTCATTTCAGATTTACTGTTTACCGCAGCGGCAGCGAGTATCTCTGCAGAAGGACACCTCATGAAAATGTCACATGCAATTAAAAGAGAATGGAGCAGCTCAGGCTCTAAATAATTCAGACAATGGAGCGTGATCTGGAAATTGGCTCCAAATACTGCAGCGCTGCACTTTCCCAGGTTTTATTTAAAGGCTGCTGCTTGTCGTGAGGAATCTGGAGTCACACCTGAGGAGTGATTTGTTTAAAAGGTAGCGTTTGATATTCAAATACGGCCGTGAGGATAAAAATAGTGATCTGTATCGTGGTTATGATGCAGAATCCTGTCGGTTTTCTTCTCTGTGCTGCTTAAAGAACGACACTGTAATAAAAAAATGCTATAATAGTAGTTTTTTAATATGGTGGAATGCTGTAACGCTCAAATAAATGCAAATATCTGTAAAATAATTCAAATTTTAGCTTATTTAATTACACCAAAACACTAATTTTATGTTCATACACTGTAAAAGAAGAAAACACTATTTATAAACCAGATTTTTAACGTGGACATTATTTACAGTTTTTGTGTATTTTATAGTCAATATGGAAATTTATATTTTTTTTACTATTTGTAAGGGGAAACTAAAATGTTATTTATTATTTTTCAATACTTTTTCTTTCAAATTAAGATAAACATCTATAAACTATTTAGATTTTTTTTTTTCTTTTCTGATTTAAACAATTAAATATATTTCATTTAATTTTATGGTCAAACATTGGAAGAAGAAGGAAATATCATTTACCAACGACTTTTGATGTAGATGTTATTCAGTTTTGGCCTGTTTTTTTGTTGTTGTTTGTTTGTTTGTTTTTACAGTTAACACATGAAATAATCCATTTTCCTGTGTTTTCTGGTATCTGTAATTTAACCAAACAGGGGGAAAAATCTGTAAAATAACTTATTTCTTTATAATGTTCCAGTTTAAACTGGTTAAAACAACAACAACAACAAAAACCCTGTTTTGTAGATGTGGTTTCGCTGCTGTTTCATAAATCATGTGAGTTTAAAGGTTCCACGTGAAGTTTTTCTGCAAACAAACAAGAGTCATGTTTACAATTAACTGTTTGTTTCTTCCTTACTAGTCAAATATATTTGTGTTTTATATAACTCTGTAGAGTTTTAACCATAATATTTGAACTACTCTGTGATAAATAACATTATATTGTTTTAACTTAATATTTAACCTTGTGAGGTAAACTCATAGCTCTCTAATGGAATCCACTTTAGCTGACTTATACATATATGAGTGTTGGTGTATTCATTTTTACACACGTAAATATCCTTCATTAAATATTAAAAATAAAACATGCATAACCTCAGGTAAAAAAAAAAGTGCTTGTAAAAACTTGCATTTATTATGAGACAGTTAATTTTTTGGCGCCTCAGCGTTCAGCATTAATTTAACAATAGCTTCTTTAAATGTTGTGAGCGCATTAATGTCGAGGTTTTATATGATTTGATGAGTTAATGAACAATGTTTGCTTGGAGCTCGACCCACATCGGAGACTAAAACTCTGGATATTATGGCCTCTGCTGCTTCAATTGGAGGCTGCAAGGTGACTCGGTGGTTAGCATCGTTGCCTCACAGCTAGAAGGTCTCCATGTTCTCTCCGTGCAGCGTGGGTTCTCTCCAGGTTCTCCGGCTTCCTCCCACACAGTCCAAAAACATGTTGAGGTTAATTGGTGATTCTAAATTGTCCGTAGGTGTGAATGTGAGTGCGCTTGGTTGTCTGTCTCTAAGTGTAGCCCTGTGATAGACTGGTGACCTGTCCAGGTGAACCTGCCTTCACCCTGAGTCAGCTGGGATAGACTCCAGCCCCCCATGACCCTAGTGAGGATTAAGCGGTGTATAGATGATGGATGGATGCTTCCATTGGGACAATTCTTTTTAAAAAATTACATTTTACTACACACATTAACACAACGACACCGATTTAAAACCACAATTACAAACTACTTTGCTCTCGACTGTAGTTATTTTTAACTGTGTTTGTTTTCTTGTTGATTACTGCTCTGTTTCTGCTTTTGTTGTACTCTCGACATCATTGCAAATGAGGGCACGCTAGATAGATGACATAAAGGTTGAATGAACGAGTTTACAGAATGTTATATTTATATGTTATATTTGAACTGACTTTTTTTAAGGAGATTGCTAATTTTTTTCACTACTGGGACAGATAGAGGTGATACAAATCATGCCACAGAAACCAAACAGAGCGATGTTCTGGCTGATGATTGGCTGCAGCTCACTGCTCCATCTGTCCTGTTGTGTCTCCAGCAGCGCACCACGTCCGGACGGGCACCTGCGAGGTCGTGGCGTTGCACCGCTGCTGCAACAAGAACAAGATTGAGGAGCGGTCGCAAACCGTCAAGTGCTCCTGCTTCCCCGGACAAGTGGCCGGAACCACCAGAGCCGCCCCGTCATGCGTAGATGGTACGATCCGCTAGCCTCAATAAGTCATGGGCAACCCTTGGTGTCTTAATTTTTTGCTGATAATTTCCATGAATCTTGATGAAAAGTTTAATCTCTAAGAGGTGCTGTAAGATTACAGCTGCATGGGATTAAATGAGAAAGGTCATTTTCTGAGCAGCATGTGGACGGGACACGTGATGGCCGCACATAAAGACGCCATTCCTGTTTAAAGTCCAACATCTCAATACCTGAATTATTTACTGAACTCTCGCTACCCTGTGGGTTTTAATTAATCTGTTGGTTAATTAATTAGCCGTTCTCTATATCCCCGACGTGAAAACATGCTTAAGTATGCTGCGGCCCATTTCATGCATGTCCTACTAAAGGACAATGTTTACAGTGTAGAGGGAAACGAGGTTCTTCTTCTTTTTACCCTCCATAAATGTCAGATAACGCTGATTAATGCCCGTCACAGTTTTACAGGTCCCAAGTTGGACTGTTTATGTTGCTTGTATTGTCTGAACAAAACCCCCCAAATACTTCTACTATCACAAAAGAAAGGAACAAATCTGCACATAAAAGAGTCTGGAGCCAGAGAATGTTTGGGATTTTTATGTTTCGGTGTGGTAATATTCAGGTTTTTGTTGTTTTGGCCCATTATTATCCAGATTTTACATGTTGTAGTCCATTAACGTCCATTTTTTTGTTTGTTTGGTCCATTAATATCCAGATTGGTAATGTTGTGGTACATTAATATCCAGGGTTTTTATGTGTTCACACACTATTATTTGAGTTTTTTATGTTTTTGGTGCATTAAAATCCACGTTTTTGATATTTTGGTGCATTAAGATGCAAAAATGTTGTGTCTTGGCATGGTAATATCCAGGTTGTTCATGTTTTGGGGTATTAATATCCAGGTTTTTGATGTTTTTGCACAACAACATCCAGGTTTTTAATATTTTGGTACATTATTATCCAGGTTTTATATGTTTTTGGGTGTTAATATGCAGATTTCTAATGTTGCAGTGTATTATTTTCCATGGTTCTACATTTTGGTGTGTGATCATTCAGGTTGTTGATCGTTTTGCTGTATTAAAATCCAGGTTTTTGATTTCGGTACACTAATATCCTGGTTTTTTAAGGCTTTGGAGCGATAATATCAAGGAGTTTTATGTTTTAGTGTGTTAATATCCAGGTTTTTACTCTTTTGGTGTGTTGATATCTAAGTGTTTGATTCCGTTGTCCATTAATATCCAGGTTTTATGAGGTTTAATTCACTACTATCCAGGTTTTGATATTGTGGTGCATTAATATGTAGACATTTTATTTTTTGGCATGGTAATATCCAGGTTGTTATTGCTTTGGTGCATTAATATCCAGATTTTTTATGTTTTCACACACTATAATCCAGGTTTTTGATGTTTTTGCACAATAATATCCAGGTTTTTGATATTTTGATCTATTATTATCCACCAGGTATTTTATGTTTTTGGGTGTTACAATCCAGATTTTTAATGCTGCAGTGTATTATTGTCCTTGTGTTTGACATTTTGGTGTGTGATCATTCAGGTTGTTGATGTTTCGCTGTATTTACATCCAGGTTCTTGATATCTGGATGAGGTAAACTGACAAATATTGCCTACAGAGTATCATTTTTTTTCTTCAAACCTCCCTACAACTGACTTTTAAGACGTCAAAACTCAGTCAATGCAATAGTAATTGTACAATTCCAAATAATATAAGCTTAAGTTTGAACTTATAGATTTACGTCATTTTTCCCTTGAAAGGCTTCATTGGTCTACTATCCCTTTAAAATGTACAATAACGTGTTTACTAAAGAACAGTAGGCATGAAGGTAGACATAGTAACATAGTAGGAGTAGCAAAAGTCGTTGTAGTTTTAAATGAAGTGACGGATCTTGTTTAGTACTGGAAGTAGTTGCATCTTTGCATATTTACATAAGAAATATTCTCTGGATCTCCTATCTGATGATACTTCAGCCTCCATTAGCTGTACAAGCTTAACTATATTTGCCAATATTAGGACTGATTTTTGAGTCGTGTGATGAATCCTGGAGCCTTTCAAAGATGTTTTTTAAGTCACAGACAGACGACTGTGACTGTCCGCTGCAGACTATGAAGTCTGCGACCTGGAAGGTCTCTTAGCATGCTAATGTGTCAGACCTCCGGCTCGGCTCAAGTGGCTGCTTCACTTTGGTCTGAAAAGCGCGTATTTCTGGCTAAACTCTGGACCCAGTCATGTTTGACCTATTCCTTGACATTTTCCTATTGACATTTTCAGCAAATTAGAGCTGTGAGCCACTGGCCTCAGTTTAAAGCTCCATGGGTGATCTCGGGAAAAAAAATGATCAGCACTTAACCTTTTAATTATTCTATCTCCCACGACCAGGGATTACCTTTAGCTGCACTCTGTGAGACAATCTCTTTATCTATGAAGACAAATGAAGCTCCAGACATCTGAGAAAACCTGAATTGATCTAAATGTGTAGTTCTGAGTCGTAGTCATAGAAAATACAAGCAACGTTTTCTGAATTACTTCTCTTTAAAGGGTCGTCTTGTACAATCACGGCGACTTCTATTGTCACGTTCTCACGAGACAAAACCAAACATGATAACAGCAAAGACAGCTTAAAGCTGATGTAAGCAGTACTTTATTTATTTTATCTGTATAACTGGGGAAAAAATGTCATATTAACCCTTCAGTATGTTGTAATTCAAGTCAGGGCTTTTTTTTAGGGCCTCCTCTTGGCTCCATTTTTCAGATTTCCTAAAGCTTAAAAAGAGGCAAGAGGAGCTGAAGATGTCTTGATATGCAGGGGTTTTTATGTTTTGGCATGTTAATATCCAGGTTTTTGTTGTTTTGGTCCATTACTATCCAGATTTTACATGTTTTGGTCCAATAACGTCCATTTTTTTTGTTTTTTTGATGCATTAATATCCAGATTTTAGATGTTTGGTGTGTTAATATCCAGGTTTTTGTTGTTTTGGTCCATTGATATCCAAGTTTTGGATTTTTGGTACATGAATATCCAGATTGTAAATGTTTTGGTCCATTATTATCCATATTTTACATGTTTTGGTCCATTAACGTCCATTTTTGGGGATTTTTATGGTGCATTAATTGGATTTTAAATGTTTTGGTACATTAATATCCAGGTTTTTGTTGTTTTGGTCCATTGATATCAAAGTTTCGGATTTGTGGTGCATTAATATCCAGATTCTTCCATTTTTAGACTTTAAAAACACCCACATCAAGAGCAACAAAAAAATAAACAAACGCAACAGTTTGCATCAAACTTTTTGAGTTAAAACAACTTCTGATGAAGTTATGTTCAAACAACAAACTACGAGTTGCGGGAATTGGCAACGGATCCTGGTGAGGACCCTGGCATGTAGGCATATAGCCATGGTAATTCAAGCCAAAGTCACTTAGTGTTGAAAGGGTTAAATTACACACAATACTAGGCTGATGCAACACTATGAAGTCATATCAAAATAATGTTTGCAAACTAAAATTTTATCAGAATAAATTGCAATTCTGCATTTGGAAGCAGAAAAAGTACCAAATACAGGGTAGATTCTTCGTGAAAAATCGTACTTCCCGACTGGCACACCAGTGGAATTAAAGCTACTTCGACATTTTCTTTTTTTAAATGTATGAAACCAACTCCATCGATGTGGCTCACATCATGCCATCATCACACACGTTACCGCCACATATATGCAAACAAACATTCCTGCTCATTTATGAATACGAGCTCAAGGTCGAAGCAGAGATTTACAGGCAGGTTTGACAGCTCCGGTAAAAAAAAAAACATTAAAATAAATACATCAGAGCATAACTCTGCCTCTTGCTCCCAGATGTTTTCAGCCCGAGCTGCCCTCATGTTTTTAAAGCATCATTAACCGTTAAGTGAAATGAATCCCATGCACTTTTTTGTATGTTTGGTCATCAATAGTCCCATTTCATTTCACGAGATACCTTTGTGGCTTTTTAATAGCCGCTGTTACACAACCACCATCTGCTCGCAGTTGACCCGATGCACTTTTTACACCGCACTGCTGCTATAACCGCGGCTGTATAATACAAATTGATTCCCTCATGTCATAAAGTCTTCATTCTGTGCAGTTCACTCCAGTGAGGCTCCGGCGTTATGTGTGGATTATAATAACCGTCCTCTTCATTAGGAGGAACGCTAATGCCGGTGGAGGGAGATGCGGATAATGACCGCCGTAATACGCCAGATTTAAATGTCTTGTACGTCACCGTGTTTTTCTGAGGTGATGCTTTCATCGCAACTGAAGGGTTTCTATTTTTTTTTAGCTCCACATGAGCAGAGTGGCACCTGTTTCCAGTTCCCATCCTCGACACGTGGACACGCATCACAAGGAGTCTCATGCGTTTGAATACTCAAAATAGATGAGAGCGTTAGCAGTCAAACAGCAAATCTTACATCACTTATCTGTCAAAATGTGACGGCGCTTGATGAGACGCGGCTACGACGCTTTGACAGATATTCGAGGAGGCGCCTCATTTCAGGCTCTTAGCGTCAAGAGGAAATGTGCTTGAAACGTAAATTCGACTAACTGGTGCCGAGCTGAGATTAGGAGGTGAAAAATCAATTAGTCACTATTTATGACGGAATCGAAACGCTCAGCGGCTCCAGATGATGCTTGTCTCAGGGATGTCGATTATTATTGGTTAATCAAATAGTCTAGCAAGTTAATTTTTCAAATGTCTGTCAGCTTAAAAACATGAGTTCATAATTATGCTAATTAAGTACATATTAAATAAGAATTCCTTTCACGTGATAGGGAAAAATTAGTTGGCGCAACTACATTTTTTAAAGCTTGGAAAGAGGCAAAAGAAGGTGAAGATGTCTTGATATGCAGGGGTTTTTTTATATTTTGGTGTGTTAATGTCCAGGTTTTTGTTGTTTTGGTCCATTATTGTCCAGATTGTACATGTTTTGGTGTGTTAATATTCAGGTTTTTCTTGTTTCGGTCCAATTATTATTGATTTTTTTTGGTCCATTATTATCCAGATTTGAAATGTTTTGGTCCATTAACATCCATTTATTTTTTTTATTTATTTATTTTTTTGGTGCATTAGTATCCAGATTTGAAATGTTTTGGTCCATTAACATCCATTTATTTTTTTTATTTATTTATTTTTTTGGTGCATTAGTATCCAGATTTGAAATGTTTTGGTGTGTCCATATCGAAGTTGTGGTTGTTTTGGTCCAATATTATCCAGGTTTAGATTTTTTGGTGTGTTAATATCCAGGTTTTACGTGTCCATTACCATCCATTTTTTTGTTTTTTTGGTGCATTAATATCCAGATTTTTTTTTACGTATTGGTGTGTCAATATCAAGGTTTTTTGTTGTTTTGGTCCATTAACATCCAGGTTTTGGCTTTTTGGTGTATTAATATCCAGATGTTTTGACATTTTGTTGTGTTAAGATTTATTTTTACACCTGCCTGGGCAACTAGTTGGATCAACTTAATTTTCTTTATAGCAATTCACATAAAAACTTGTGTTTACATTACCCATCATTAGATAAGTGGTAATTATAAATACCTTTGATTGAAGAAGTAAAACTAACCCCCTTAACTCAACATAGTTAAGAGTCATTAGATTCAAAATATTTATGCAAAGTCTTACTTTAAGCTTTTTGTGCAGTGGAAAATCGTCTCTAGTTGATCTTTATCCTATCTGACCTGATCTGAGTCCTGTATTGATTACTGATAAAACATCGGTGCTTTATCAGTAACCAAAGTTAGCGTGGGCTTTGGCAAACTGCAGCGTACGTTCTTGAACTTTTGATGGATTTATAACACTGCAGCCGGGGTGATCGAAGACGTTTCTGACAGTTTGGTCTTCGACCTCTACGTCTTTTTTTTTGCCAGCCTCAATAGTGGAACAGAAGTGGTGGTGTCAGATGCATCCGTGCCTTGACGGGGAGGAATGCAAAGTTCTTCCTGATCTGAAGGGCTGGAGCTGTGCTACGGGGAACAAGATCAAAACGACCAAGGTAGGTTTAACAAACGCTTTCACCATCTTTAAACCTGTTGAGTCTGACCTCGCACAACTCCAGCTCCGCAAGGTCAACAGGCTGTGGCTTCTGTTACGCCTTTACCTAAAAACTAATGTTTGCAGTCGGTGCTCGGACCCTCTGGGGCCTGTAATCAATGGCCTGTCATGTCTCCTTAGCACTTTCAGGCCACTTTGAGCACCCAAACTGGCCAATTACTCACTCCAATTACCTGCTTTTAACATTGCAACCCGACGCCCGTATCCTTCACTGTGTTATGACGACCCGTAGACTTCAGTTGTGCCTCTCTCCATGTACTTAATTATTTAAACTGCCTGCACCACACCTGCCTGGAGCCAGGAGCCTGGAGCCTGGGGCTATTGATTCGGGGGATTTGTCGGGACCTCAAAATGGGATGCATATATATCTATATATAATCATTTTTTTTCCCCCTTTAGTGGTCCGGGGAGACGAGTGAGAACATCTAGTGGTGTCTGGGAGCAGACTTTCAGCTAATTATCAGACCAGAAAGTGAGAAAGCTAAACCTATCTTCTCTTCTCTTTAACGCAAACGTCTGGAAAGATTTCTGCTGACAGAGACCAGCTTTGGTAACGTCAGATGCTTCACAGCGGAGTCCAGGTGATGAATCTGTTCTTATTGTGTTCATATTTGAAGATTTTACTTGTGTTTAATCACTGTGGTTCCAAAAAAAAAAAAGAAAGAAGAGAGAGCGATTCCCAACATGAATAGTGAGCGTGGCTTATCACTATTTCATTGTCAAAAGGTATTATTAACCGCATTTCCCAGCTGTGTAACTACACCAGAGATAGCGAGACAAGTGAGAAGAGGCATACAATTCAAACACACAACAGCCTGTTCAAAGCAGCAGCATTACCCAGATGATTTATCTTGCGCACCTTTGATCTCAGCCGGAGGAACAAGTTTCTTAAGTTTCAAATGTTTCTGCAGACTGCTTGAAGCAGCGGGGGGTCGCGCTTTCTTCTTCTTCTTCTTCCCCTTTGCTGAGCTTTGGGGGGAAACAGCACAATGGAAACCTGGAACCCCTGCTACACTGACCACGAATGCATCCATACGCAAACACTTCAGGAATTGAAAATGTAAACAAAGTTGTGACCGGCTACTATAAAGCCGTGGACGCAGCGGGGAGAACGCAGGAGCGCATCTCAGCGTGACGTACATGCAAAGTGTTTGAGCTGCGGCGCTGAGTTTTGTACATTTGAAGCCACTGACGGCGTTGAGAGGTAACAGTTTAAACAGTCTCTTTTAGACGGATAAATACCGAAATTCTCAAAGGTACATCAGAGACCTGCGCTGCCTGTGATGCCTCGTACCTGAGGGACGAGAGAGAATAAAAATCCAATGTTGGTGTGTACACAGCACTGCTTTTTATTAGACTGTTTGTACTTCTTCTCGTTCTATAACCTGCTCATACCAGGCTCGAAATTCAATTTGAGGAGATGAGGAAGTCTCGGTTGGAAGAGAATTATTTCTCGGGAAGGCTTGTGTTTTGCTCTCAAAGTTGCAATAAGGCCGGGCTCACTGTGCACAAGTTTTAAAAGTCCTGACAGATTTTGAAATCGAGTTGCATCACTCATACAAAGAGAAACTTCACAGATATTCTTCTCTGTAATCTCAGACGTGACTACAAGACCGGAAAATAATGGCGCATCAAACACAGGAGGATATTAGTGGGATTGTCGAGGGAGCAATCAGGCAGCAGAGCAACACTTCACCTCATCTCAAGAAGGGCTGGACGACTTTCTTAACAAGTGGCAGCGCTAGCAACCAACCAGTAATCAACTATACATGAAATCAAGTTGGTGGACATCAGTTTGTGTCCTGGTGTTGCTGTTTTGAACATGGTCACATGGCATAAAACACCACATGACGTGACCACTCTAATGGCATTGGTGATCAGCTGGACCACAGTGATGCTGTTTTAAAATATGAGAGTTCTGGCCCGTAGGCATTGATCATCACAAGAGACTCTGTCATGGTGACCCTTTACTAGACAAACTCCCACAATTAACTCTGCTTGCAAACACAAAACTACCGACAGTCCAGGCAACCTTTTCTTCTGGTCGCTTCAGGATTCAACAGTAAGACGTAACCAAATAAATCTGCAGAGGGCTTGAGGACCTTCTTTGTTGAGGTTTCAGATCATTTCTGCCCATTGATCAGACCTTGAGACAAGTACTGCTGATTTGTCATTTTAAGTTTACTGCAAATGTAGTATTTCTAATCGTAGCAAATGGACTTGCTTGAGTTCCTTGAAGTCGTTCCACCTCTCATCCAAGAGGCTTCATCAGTTCTGACTGACTAGTTGGGGTTTGTTGCTCCTCCCCCTCATTATGCGAGTCGTTAGTAGGGTGGGTTCCGGTTTCAAAGAGGGGAGGAGCAACCAACACACAACTGAAACCGAAGCTCAAGTGTTAATGGCTCATTAAGGATATAAGTATGTGGAACTCCCCACTAGTCAGTCAGAACCGATGAAGCCTCTTGGATGAAGGGTGGAACGTCTTCAAGGAACTCAAGCAAGTTCAGTTGTTATGACTAAAGTCTGAGAATAACCATGACCTGGATGACTGAGAATCTCCACAGATATGCAAATGCAGCTGGTTTTTACCCACACCAACATACAACAATACCCAAAGCTACCTGTATGAGCTAATACTGCTGCTGAAGCAACACCACTGACATGAGCACTATGAGCACTTTGAATTGAGCAATATGGTGTTTTATTGCCTACAAATTTAATTGTTTTCTAAGAGGAGGATTGTATTACTGCCTTTATAAGTTGCATTTTCTCACTTTGAATGAATACAGCAAGTGTGGTTCAGGTAACTTTGCTGCAACAATATCTGCTAGATCATTTCTCTACAGAGGAATCGTCACACTGTTGAACTACAGAACAACCACAGTCGATGCTTCTGCCTCTTACCAATGGTTTTTGCTTCACAACAGAAATAGTTTTGCATCGAATGCATTAACTTAACAGCTAAAAATGTTAATTTCAATTCACTTTAAACTAATTTCTCTGATTCCAGCTTTGTAAACTTGAGTATTTCTTCACTCCTCTGTAGCATGAAACTAAACATCTTTGGGTTGTGGACAAAAACAAGACATTTGAGGACATCATCTTGGTCTTATCAGAAACACTGGTCAACATTTTTTACTACTTTCTGACATTTTAGACCAAAAACTCATAGAATAATCAATAAATTATCGACAGACTGATCAAACTGCAAAATAGTTAATAACCATATTCCATTATAAAGAGCAGCCAGTCGTTAAAAACCAACACTTGAAAGGAGATAAAAGGTTTGACACCAGATTTGCCAGCAAAGGAGCTGAAGAGATTTGGATAAATTAAAAAAAAAAAACGACACTCAACCTGTGGCATTTAGTGCTTCCATTTCCAACTTTCTGGATGACTAGTTTGCAGCAGGTGCAGGTTTTCATGTCACAGTAACAGATAAACCTGATGCAGGAACACTCGCTAAATCTGTCCTTCCCCACGATGCTAATCTGCTAAATTTCTCACCACCACTCAGATGCATGCAGAGCAGCATCTCACCTCTAAATTTACCTGAAGAACAGAGACTATATGTGTTTGATTTGTGGCAAAAAAAAAAAAAAAAAAAGATGTACCCTTTAATCCAGACTGGAAGATTTAATTTAGAGAAAGGCGTCTCTGCTTTTCTACTTTTGCTGATTTTACCGGCAGCTTCACACATAAAAATCTTGCCCTGTGCGTCTTCAGAAAGGCGCCCAGTCGCGGTAGTTATAACACCAAACATATTGCTGAGAAGGACACTGCGGCGTGCCAATTACACGGCTGAATTACACAAACACAAGCCCTGCACCTGCTGTGTTAAATCTTTCAGCCAACCTTACTTGAGGCACTAAATGGAGATGAATCCTTTGCCAGTTAAATCAGCACTTGTCAGCCACCAATTAAGCGAACGCAACACCCGGGAAAAGACTTACTGTTTCCTCCCAGTATTTTTAGCATTGTTTCAGACAGTCACTCAAATACTGTTAATGATTATTCCCCCCACCTCTCCTCCTAAAGTGAGTCACAGCGAAGATCCATCTCTGTAGACATTTTCTCTTCTGACAAGAAGCGGCACCGCTCTTTGTCTTTTCAGCCCGAAATTATTCTCAAATTGGTACCACATTAATCACAGTGACAGCTCCGAATGTAAATGACTCTGTAAAGGGAGGAATTTATTGCAGCCTGTGCAGCGACCAGCAAAGTGCAGCAACAACCTAAATTTATGGAGACTCTTTACCCCAGCGTTTGATATGATTATGCAGGTTTTCTTGACAAGTGATGGCCTGATGGTTCGCGGATTGTTTTGCTTCTCTGCATAATTGAGGATGATTTATATGACAGGATGCACTGGCATGCTGCCGCTCTGCCCCGTTCTGTGTCAAAAAAAAAAAAGAAGCCCATTTGTGAATTAATCTAACCCGGCTACCAGAGCTGTCTGTTTCCTATCAGAAGTTCAGCATCGATAATGGGGGGCCTTACAAGTCGGCCGATGGCTTCCCTCAGTCCGTCAAACACGCGGCTGACAGACGGCCGGAATCGATAGCGGGCGCCGTTATGAAGGTTGTTGCGTTATGTTCCTCGAGAGCCTTTTCCAGAATGTACTTTTAGAAGAGCAGAGGAGCTGCCAGTCAGCCACTGAGCTTCATGACAGGCAATTTAATCTCAAGGAGAACGGAGGTCTTCAGAGTGTCTGACAGCAGCGAACTCGGGGAGGAAAAACCTCGGCGTCGAGCACAAACCCAACTACCCAGCATTTTTTATCTTTATCCCAAATACCGTACAGCATCCTAATAGATAGAAGGAACGCAGGTACATGACGCCGCTGTTTATCAGACGGAGGGATGACGATGAATCTGGAAGAGTTCTACTGGTGTTTTCCAAAACATACATTTTAAACTTAATTATTATCTTTTAACTGTCAGAAGAAGCCACTGTTCAACAACTTATTGTCAATTAAACCATGCTGGTCCGTTGAAAAGACGATTATTTTAAAGTAAACTGTTCAATATTGTTATTTATACGGCAGCTTCAACAAGTATTTTTAATCCAAATCATCTATCGACTATTACACTGATTGGTTGATTGATTTAAACTATTCAGTTTGCGACAAAAAAGCAAAACCATTTCATTTAAGTTCATTCCATTTTGACGAACTTGTATATTAACGTATAATGCAGCACAACACAAAATTTAAGCAAAGGTTTACATATTAAAAAGCAAAACTGTATAGCTAAACTGGAAATCCAAAAACATGATGAGAACAAGTTGTAAAAGAAAAAGAGGGTTTATTATTTAGGTCAGTAGCACAACTCCAAAAAGAAATCCAGGCTCCAATAAACCCCTTAACGAGAACAACAAGTTCAGTCTGTACGTTAAATAAAACAACATCAACACAAGCACAGAGCAACAAAAGCAACTTCTTTCCTCCTCAGATGTTTTTTTTATCTTTGGCAGTAACTTTCAGTTTTATCAGTTCTGGTGATGTAGAAAGCTGAGTTAATCAGATTTTCTTAGTGGCACGACCTCTTCACTTGCCATGAGTGATTATAGTCGACTACAGCTGCTGACTCATTTGAGCCAATTGAAATAAAGCCACCTTGATCATTAGACTCAAAAGGGGAAAGTCAGAGGAGCTCAGAACAGATCTGAAAAAGCAAATCATTGACTTGAACAACTCAGGAAAGTCACTTGGAGCCATTTCAAAGCAGCTACAGATCCTCAAATCATCTGTGCAAACAAGAGTTTCTAAATACGAAGAACAACTGTGTCACTGCCACGATCAGGAAGAAAACAAAAACTATCACCTGCTGCCAAGAGACAATTAGTCAAGTTGGCAACGAGTCAACCAAGACTCACTAAATAGCAGATCTGCATTGAATTAGAAGCTGCTGGAACACAGCTGTCAGTGTCCACAGTGTTTTACATCAGCATGAGTGACAGGTAGGAAGTCCTTCCTCTATAGGCAATACGTTAAAGTTTGACTGATGTTGGCTGATCACATGGACAAAGAAAAAGCCTTGTGGAGGAAAGTTCTGTGAAAATGAAACAAACTGAGCTATTTGGCCACAATGAGCAGAAATATGTTTGAAGGAAAGAAGGTGAGGCCCTTAATCCCACGAACACCAAACCTACCATCAAGCATGGTGATGGCAGCATCATGCTCTGGGGCTGTTTTGCTGCCAGTGTAGCTGGAGCTTTACACCAAGTATAATATATATAATGATGAAGGAAGATTACCACCACATTCTTCGGGAAAACCAAAATCCTCAGCCAGAAGGTTGAGTCTTGGTCGGGTGTTCCAAAAAGACAAAGACCCCAAAC
Organism: Stegastes partitus; assembly: GCF_000690725.1. Lineage (NCBI taxonomy): Eukaryota > Metazoa > Chordata > Actinopteri > Pomacentridae > Stegastes > Stegastes partitus. The sequence goes on from NW_007578463.1 coordinate 177,865, forward strand.
AAACATTTTGGGTTTCAAGGACTCCATCGTAGAAAATTCAGTCTCTTGCTAAGAACTGCAGAGTTTTACTGAGAAGGGAAAATGATGGCGTCTTTGGTTCCTAATGTTCTAACAACGTGTTTCACAAACTAGTTAGCAGGTTATTGTGAAGATGACACTTTACCCCGCACCAACGGGGTTGATATAATCGGCAAAACTGGTCAGTCAGGTTCAAATTCCAACAGCAAAGGTTTTATACACAACAAACCCAAGGAACCAATCCCGTTCACTTGCAGTACTTCATTATTATTCTTCGGGATGGGTTTAAAACATGTATGGCTGAATTACTCCAATATTACAACTTGTCACTGTGTAGTGCAGAGTAGTTCTACAGTGTACATTTGCATATCCACAGCTCCACACTCAGAAAGAGAAGGCAAAGGTGTAGAGCTCCATTTAAGTTATTTTAAGACACAAAGGGATTATTTTTATGGAAATAAACTATTAAAATATGTAATTTTCATGAACACAGGCCGGTGCCAAGAGAGAAACATTCCCTCAGCGTCACCTTCAGGTCGTCAACCTCACATAATCTATTTACTGGGGCGATAATTTGCGAAACATTGGTTATTCCAATGGGATAAACCCTTTTGATAAACTTTAGTTCGAAACCCAACCACTGCTAGGACTCTTCAAACAGCTCAACTGCCCACATGCTCTTTGTTTCGTGCGCCATTTCTACGGTTTCTCTCATCTGAGGGTCACTCGTGGGGGGTTTTTTAGACCTTTAGTCGTATTTTTCCTCTGAAGATAATGAGTTTTGTGGCCGATATAAAACAGCAAGAATGAAAATGGGCTTCGGCGCTGAATTATGCATCTGATTTTGTAGCGGCTCTGCCAACATCTTTGACATGTCAGTCAGCGTGGGCGGGAGTTTTCGGCTGGTAAAGTTCAGTTTTGTTACTGTAGGCCGTGGCCTTTTGTTTTTCAGTTTTTTTCTGCCTTTCTTTGTCTGCGTATGTTAAACACACAGTTCCATCTGTGTTTTTTCATGTCATACAGAAAAGAAAAGGTGTTACTGTCTTACTTGTGGGGTAACTTTACTTTGACTGTATTCTGATGTTATTGTAGATTTCACGGCTCTGATTTTGTCTTCTTCTTCCGCCGCAGATGAACCAACAGCTCTGGTCTGTCGGATCATAAGAAGGAGAAGAAAAATGCAAAGGACCTTTCTGTAAATAGAGACTTTCTTCTGGACTGCAATTAATCTTTTGGAAAAAAAACTTTTCTTCTTGAACTCTGTGGACATCAAAGAGTGGAGTTCTGTTTGAAGGACGTATGATTAGCCTTACTGGACAACAGGATTTAATCTCTGACATTACTCGTAGTGGAACGCAGCGATGAACTTTATGTTAACTTCTAGAGTAACGTGTCCGTCACCAGGGATCCTGCATCACGGCGTTGTCCGGAGCGAACGGCAGGTCAGTATGTTGTATCGCAAACACTGAGACGCGAAATGAGATTTTTTGTTTTGTTTTGTTTAACAGTCGGTTTGTGGCTTTTCTTCTCTAACAAAGTGTCGTTTTCAAAAAGTTCAAATACAGGTGAAAGTGTGCGGCCGAGCGGCGGGTTTTCAGGGTGATTTTCAAAGGAATACATGAACACTCATCATTAGCGGTGTAGTAGGTGTTCCATTCAACCCAGATGCTGTTGAACATTCAAGGACTGCTTGACTAAGCCGGTACTGAAAGCGCTATAAACTGATCAAACCTACCAGCTGTTAACAGACAGGAAAAAAAAAAGCTGAATCCAGTCATGGTCTATTTTTCCTCTGAAAATCACTCTCAGCCACCTTCTGCCACTTCTGTCAGATTTTTCTTTTTTCTTTTTCTTTTTTTTCTTTTTTTGGTATCGCAGCTCCGGAGTTCAGATTTTTTGACAAGAGCAGTGTAAATTAAAAACACAGCATCTGGTCGCCAGCGGGGTGATGACAGCACATCGTTCCCCCAAACTGTTTTCAACTAGTTACTCCAGTCTGATTTGCTGATCACCTCTCAGCAGGTATCGCTGACACCTCCTTCGTCTGTGTAAGTGATGACATCAGTAATAAACTATGGTTGTGTGACTAAAGCCTCGACTCCTTTGACCATCTGTGCACCAACACGTTGTTCCCACCGTGTACCAGGATGAAATACTTTAACAACTTCTAGATTTTTCTTGGGGTTTTTTGGCCATGAAGTCTCAAACCTTCCACTTGTCTCTACTGAATGCATCGGCGGCTCATTGTTTCCCAGAGGAAGAATCTCTGCCACCATGACGCTGACATTTGAGGTTTTGGGTGCAATTTATGAACAACTGTTGAATGCGTTGGTACAAATACTAACTGTCCTCTCAGATTTAAGTGGAATAATCAACAGGTCAAAGCTTTAGTTTGTCTAATTTGGTTTATGTCCAAACCCCTGCACATTTAATGACATTGCCTTTTGCCTCGGATGTGTTTAGCTGTAAACCACATTAGGGCTACTGCGAATTAGCATTTTCTATCAATTTAATTAACTTTGATTAATGGAAATGAATAACTTTTCTCTAAAGTTCATTTTGTTTCGACAAACTTTGTTGTGAATTTTGCAGATCAAAATTTTTGTTGTGTTCCAAATAACTAAAAGATGAATCCAGCATGAACAACGTTAGTTTATCAGATAGTAATAAATAGAGACACAGACAACAACACAAACTTCTGGAAGATCATTTTTACATTTCTGACTAACCTAATAGGAAGCAGTTGTCTGAGTGCACAGAGCAACATTAGCATTGATTTAGAGCCCTGTTTGTGGTCATCTGATAAACATAAGTTCAACAAACATTCACCTTTTAGCTCCATGTTTGGTCTCCACCAGCTTCTTTAGCTGCTAGACAATGACAGGTTGGTGTGACCACAGTAAACTACTAAATCATTTAGAGCTTGTAAAAAAACACCGACACGACACTACAACATGTTCCCAACTGAAAATGATCAGTTAGGTGGTGAAATATGCACAGTCGAAAAAGTAATAATAATACTGAAGTCAGTCGTGCACCTTCAAAAGAACTCTGCGTTTCTATTAAAATCCTTAACAAAGTGGGAAAAAAGTGCACAGACAGAGTGGATTCTCACATTTTAACAAGCACAAAGCAGCTAAAGCAACTTCTTTTCTACTGTTAAACTGTTTTCTGACATTTGTAATAGTTCTGAATACCATAAAAAATTCACAACACAGCCATCTTTAACTGTGTTTGGTGATTTTTACAGATGATGCCACAAGTATAAATACCAGGATTACAGCAGTGCAGAGCAGCAGCTTGGAAGCGATTAACGAGCTGTATTTCAGTCACAAATTCATACTTGTTGCGTTGGCGGACAACCAAAACTGAAAAATACACAAATGAGAACAACTTTATCTCAAATTTGGCAGCACTGATATGCAGTATGTGTGAGCACAGAGAGCAGGAGAGAACTGAACAGATGTAAAGTGCCTCCGAGTTTTCTCTTTAGGTGTTCGTTCATCGTGGACCTTTCATGGACCTTTACATAGTTTAATAACCACCTATTTGTTCTGTACTGCAGCTGATTGATGACTGGAGCCAAAAATAACTGCTGTCATGACACAGCAAGTGATAATCAAGAAAAACGTTTGCTGTAATGAGCTACAGAAACAAAAAAAAGAAGACAATTCCTACAGCTTGACTCTACATTAAACTGTTCCGTACGTTGCCGTTGTTGGAGCGCTGCCACGCCGGCAACATCGTCGAGTTCGTCGCTCTACTGTGCCACGCACAAGGCTCGCATGCGGCTGAAGACTCACTTAAAAATGTATGTCTGAGAGCTACTTTTAACCGGAGTCAGGCTTGATTTTAAATCCCGGGGCTTTAAGCCATTTTCACAGCTGACATTTCTGACATGTCACAGCAGTAAAAAGACAGAGGTGTATTATTAATGGCTGCTTTCCACTTCGGGGGGAAATCCTGCTATTTGGCTCGCCGCTTCACTGTCACGGCTTCCTGAAACAAACTTGAGTCATCGGTATTTATTCCAGTTGTGCTTTTCCTGCTGTGACATAAATGCATGTGAAACATCCACCAGTCTGGGATGGGGCGGCGGCGGTGGTGGTTAGAAGTTCCTTGCTGTGAAATTATGATTTATCGCTATATATTCTGTTTATATCACACATACTAGGCTGTGCTGGTTATTAAACACCCTTAATGTATCTTATTCTAATCCAGTACAACGAGTCTTGCAATAAATTCGGCGTTTTATAAAGTTTATTATGTTCGGCTTTCGTCGCCGCTGTGTCAACGAGGTGTTGATTCAGCTGGTAATTGTGGAAGCTCCACCGCCAGTGTTGACAGAACTGATTTGCACTGAATGTTTTTCTAATATGACGGCGGCTAAAAATGTTGTGAACACATTTTACTGTTAATAGGACCAAAGGGGGGGAAACAATCCCCTCCGAGTCTGAATGTGACGATAGCCTCGATGAAGGTTTTTCAAGAATTGGATTTAGTTATGTGGAGTAAATAAACTGAGAGTATTATTACACCGACAAGATTGATAATTCTCACATTATGAGGGGTTACCTACAGCTAGACCTTTTCATGTAACGTCTCTGAGCAAGCTCATGTGAAAATAGCACCAGCCTCTTCCTGAGAGGGAATTTGCCGATCCACAGCCATCGGATGACTGAGTGTGAATCCAGTCGAGTTCAATCAGCGGCTCTGCTGTCATTTCAAACTCCCCCCCGAAACATCAAGGGTCCTTTACAGACTCATCACCTCAGAGGGAAACGCCACAGTTACCGAATCAACGGCCAAAGTTGGTCTTCAGCGCGTCCGTAAAAAGCTTGTAATGGCTCCTGCTACCGCGGCGGGGGAGATCACACGGTGAAGAGAAGTGAAGTGTTTGATGTAAATCAGCAGGAAAAAACGGCCGGGCTATTTTGAAATGTGCAGCCCTGCCACGGTTTTATTTCTGCTTTGTAGTGTTTTTTTGTTCAGTTGTTCAAATGATGCTATTTATTTTATTTTTATTTTTTTTTATCTCATCCTCTGTTCCACACAACAAGAGCCCCATCTGTTCTGATGTTGACCCATTCTGAGTCCAATCTTCTTTCTCTGCAAAATGATACGATCATGTGAACAGTGATTTTATTCCTGTGTTTGTCTTTCGAGGGGGACTGTTGTCCTCTTGAAAAGTGTCGCAAAATCGCACCTTGATGCTTCATCACAGAAACACACACTAACTGTGTTAGCAGCTATTTTCCCGCTGACACACCTGCAGCAGACTCACAAATAGGATTCTGAACTAAAGCTGCTTTATTCAAAATGTTATAACAACGCAAGGATCAGAACGTGAAATGTGTCACCATCGACTCTGCAGGGCATGTAGTCCCAATGAGCTGCGTTTAGGCACTATAAGCTCGTCTCGTTTAACAGAAACAGAAAAATACATCAATGAGAACAGCTTAATCGGGAATTCTGCCATATTAAATAGTGTATGTGAGCACAGAGAGCAGGAGAGAAGTGAATGGATGTCAACAGTGGCTGAGTTGAAGTTAAACTGAAGCACAAGAGGTGACATGGAAACAGAGTAACCCACACAGTCCTGGTTTATTGGCTTTAAATTAAAGTATCTCTGAAAGTCCCTCTGTGTTACAGTTTCCACAGAACTCTGACCTGCTAACGCTAACGTTAGCCACATTAGTAGCACAACATGCTAGCACCAATGTTTTTTCTATTGTTGTTGATATTGCCAACAAAGATGATACTAATCGGGGTGCTGTGATAGCTCTACTGGTTGAGCTGGTGCCCCATGTTCAGGGGCTATAGTCCCCGACATAGAGGTCATGGGTTCGAGTCCCACTCATGGCCCTTTCCGAGTTGTTTCCCCCATTCTTCTCCCCCACTTTCCTGTATCTCCCTTGACATTCCAATCGAATAAAGTCAAAAAGGCCAAACAAAATAAAATCAAACTGCTCCACTAAGATTTCTCACATGCTGGACGTGCATGAGGACAATTGTGTTCACTCTTGCAGTAAACAACAGAACATTTTAGAGTTTGTACAAACAAAATTAACCATAACATAAATAAACTCTTAAAAGGTAGCTTCTTCTGTTGTAAACTATTTTTACAACCTTGGTGTAGTGAAGCTTAGCGTCGAGTAGCTGCTAGCTTAGCACAAGACACTCTCCAAGTCTTCAACACTGATTCTAGATAACTACAAATCATTTGGTTGCTGCAGAAGTCTTCAAACAAAGCAGGCGAACTAACAATCTAGTGATAGTTACCTGTACATTGATATACTGTCAACAAGTAACTGCTAATGGCTTATCTGGCATGCATTTAATGGTGCTAATGGGTCAGTATGTACAATTACTTGCCTATCTGCACTCAATAAATATCCCTGGACTACGGGAAAGCATTATGAACTGTTTCTCCCTTTATAACTTCTCATTTACGATGTGGTTGTTGCACAGTTATCATTCAAAACGCATCTAATCATTCATAGCACTGCTGCGTAACATTTAAATTGCTGTTCATGGTCTTTTGCCTGATGGTAGTTTCTGTTTTTTTTCATGGCAAACAGTTCTGAGTACAACAATAGCAATAAATCCCTGGAGAGCAACACTGGGCGTGTTACTGTCTTGCCTTGACGGATTGCATAAGATTATTTAGAGAGAAACTGTAGCCTGCTTATGCCCCACAGCTCTAAGTGACTGGGAAACACTGCGTTAAGTCCTGTGCGTGTAAACAACTGTCATATTCCCGCCTTAAATAAATGCATAACTCATGTCAGTATCTGCACCACAAACTTCCCAATATTACACTGAATTTTGTTGTCTAGATGAGAGGTTCTTAAATGTTTTTAGCCGAGGACCCCAGTGAGAAATTAGTTTTCCCTGCTCTGGGAAACAGACTTATTAAAAAATTTCATATCCTCGTCATAAAGGGACCCGCCAGCAACAAGCCTGTAAGTCAATTTGGATCTCAACCCACAGTTTAAGCGGCGCTGCTCCAGATTACTGTTAAGGATTTTCCTTTTTTTTTTTCTATTTTCTGATGCATTGCTGACATCTCCTCCTGCTATTTTCCTCTAGAAGACAAAAATGTTTCCACAACAGAGAAGATAGCGTAATCAGGCGGTTATTCAGCCGCAGATGCTTACCAGACAGAGACAAATTAGACAATTTGAAAAAGGGGGGGATATTCCTCGTGTATCCGGGTTTTTAAATAGACCTGGGTTTTCATTTCGTAACATGCTCTGCACTTGCCGTAGCCGCCGTTGCTTGTCTCTGCTGTCAAACACAGTTACACTGAATGACTGTGTTTCCCGGCCCGCTGTTCGTTTCCAAACAGTGAGCCTGTGAAATGTGTTGCAGCGAGAACAGAAGACAAGCGCCGCCTAAAGCGTCTTTCTCATGTTCTGCGAGGAATGAGTGCTTCCTTCAAACATCAAGCTTCACTCTTCTTCACCAAAGGCATCCTTTTGTCGAAATAATAAAAAAAAAAACACACTGTGTGAATCAAAAGGCCGTGACACCGCTGGCCTCGGCGTGTCAAAACAGTTTGATATTTCCAGGGTCAATCCCAGACTCCAGGTCGGTATGGGAGCGTCCAGGGTTTTGAGGGGGGGGAGGGAAGCGGCAAATACAGAAAACCTCAAAGCTTTGATTTCTTACAAGAGATTCAAATGAAGTAAAAGGCAGGCAATTCTCGCTTTTCTCTTCTTTTTCTTTTCCCCCCTCCCCACTTCTTTTAGCTGCAGTCATTACAAGAGCACATCAAAGGGATCTCCTCCTCTCACCATATGCCGTATAGTTTCATAATCTAATGAGGGTTTTGTAATTACACAGTCCACCAGGGGAATGGAGCTCATCGATTCTCTGGGAAAAGAAATTTCATTACACAGGCCCACTGTAAACCCATTGATGCTATCAACAGCTTTGTACTTTAAATTCATTTAATCGTTTTACATAACAAAAGAACGTGTCAGAGTTACATGTCTGAGAGAGAATTGTGAATATGAATCGTCTGATACGGGATCCTCCAAAACTTTCCAGGCGAGGAGAGGAGATGTGCCGGGGAAGAAGTGGAGGATGTCACTTGCCAAGGTGCCAGCGTGAAGGAGGTTTTTCATCTGATCATGTAATTTGTTTTCCCGGTGCGCTGTAGCAGTCTGTGTGACATTTCAGCGCATGTGTGATATATACAACTAATGAATGCCGCTTTTTTGTTGATGCGCCTCGCATCCAGCAATAGAAAAGCCTCTGATGCATTCATCAAGCCATCAAAACAAACGAGACACTCGCTGTAGTGGAATTATTTATATGTTTCCGCGGGTTTAATAAAGGCTATAGCTGTGAGAAGTGTTGATTCACAGCAGTCTCCTCTCTGCTGTGTGTTGAAATCCCTTTAAGTAAAGCCTGGGAACTCCGGCTCTAACTTTGCTGTGCCTCAGCTGTTTAACCTACAGCTACTCCAGTCGTGACCAGAATGCAAGCAAACAGCAGCTTATTGAATCCTAGGTAGGGGGCTTTTTTAAAAATTTATGTTATCGCTTCTCCCTCTCTCTTAAATTTAAAGGCCCCATATGGTAAAAAAAAAAAAAATCCATTTTTATTGTGTTTTGTGGTTATAAACCTGGAGGTGTATCGCAAAGGCTGTTAGATAGAAGATATGAAGACATTTTCTTCTGCCATTCCTTAAACCCCGCAGACATCAGATAGCCTATCAGGTTTGCAAGTTGGGAAGAACTTTCTTGTATTGCCACGTTTTACCCGAGGAACCAATAGTTGTCAAGCTTAAAATCTGCATAATCCTGCCCCCGTACTGCCTCCAGGTAAACCATTCCAGAAGCATAGCTGTTGCTCTACAATGTCTGAGCAAAAAGCACCAAATGTTCTGCTGTTGGGTGCAAGAGTGAACACAAGAGTCTCCATGCACTCCCAGCATCTGAGAAACTGAAATGCAGTGGATTACTTAGGCCTTGTCCACGCGTAGCAGGGATTTTGTCAAACCGAATATCCTGCCCCCTCCTTACGTACACACCACCTCGTTTTTAGAAAGAAAATTCATCCATTCATAGCCGCATTAGTGCGTCGTTAAGCACATTCATATTCTACGTGAGGATGTAATAACTCCGACGACAGGACATACAGAAATTGTCACACCATTCGTCTCCAAGTTCTCCCACCAGCTGGCACTGCATCCCGGTCTGACCCAAAACCGGCGTCGGTGTCTTTGACGGAGAACATGCCTCAGACGTGGAATGGCAAGGTGGCAGAAAATAACCGTCCTTAACGCCATCCTTCGCTTGTGTTCTTGCACGTAGAGCGGTATCTGGGCCTGGACCAGAGACAACGCCAGCACAGTTCTGAGGGCGTTCACAACGTTTCCAGATGTAAACACAGGTCGCATATGTGATGTAAAGAACATGTTTTGTCGCAGGCAGTGACGTTTCGAAACCTAAAACCCGGTTATTGACGTCCACATGCAGACGCATAAACGGAGGATTCCCATATCTTCACTTTGGTTGGAGGTTTTTTTTTGGATCGTTTTTAATGCCGTAAATCTGCATTTTCTTGTGGCTGACAGGTCACATCGTAGAAAAATATCCTCGTTTTGTGAGATACCTGCTACGTGTGGACAAGGCCTTAAAGTAACAGTAAGAAAATCCTTTGTGTGTGCACGCTGGCAGGCAAAAATAGCAAAACTTACAGGTAGCTTTGATAGTATGCTCGCAGGTCAGAGCTCTGTGGAAACTGAGGGACATTCAGAGATGATGGAAACTTTAAGAGCGATTTGAAATCAATAAACAAGGAATGTGTGGGTTTACTGTGTCTTCTTGTTTCAGTTTAACCTAAACTCAGCTGCTGTTTACATCCGTTTGCTTCTCTCCTGCTCTCTGTGCTCACAAATCATGTGTTGAAATACAACCAAAGTCCCAGTAAAGCTGTTCCCATTTGCATATTGTTCCGTTGTTGCTGTCAGACCAACAGAACAAGTATGAAATAGTGGCTGAAACGCAGCCAATTAAGACCACATGTTAACCAGCAGAGCCATTTCCAAGCTGCCGCTCTGCAGATAAACTACTGATTTTATCACCACAACATCATCCGAGAAACTCACCAAACACACAAGATCAAAACAACAGCTGTGCCTAGACGTTTGCCAATATTTCCGTGAGAAATGACAAATCAAAAAGGAGGTTAGACGCGATACAAAATCCTGCTCAGCCTCTCACACAGTAACGTCTGTGTCGGCTGCCGTATGGAAAATCACAGAGAGAGTCTTCTTCCTGAAGCACAGCTGCATTTACATCTACAGACCACACACTATAGACACTAAAACAACCAGCAACCAAGTCGTTTGTGGTGCAGGTGTTACTGTCACGTGTGCAACAGAAATCAGGAGACTCTAAATAATCACTTCAGATGCATCCACAAGTTAAAAAAGTCCCAATAGCTGCTTCTTTTCTGTGTCAAGTTGCATCTGAGCAAAGCAAACGTATATAATGCCTGCTTGCATGATGTACTTTCAATACAAAACAAATGATTATACCAAACTTCGGTGATGAATTTTTAATACGACACATCATACATCTTGCAAATTAACACGCACACGGCGAGGACAGCACTTACTTCACACTTTGTAATCGCTTCTGACAGATGCAGTGGATTTATGTGGGCTCCAGCATTACTTTTGCTATTCATGTTTTTTTTTTTTTTCCCAAAATCTGATTAACACAACAAGTTTGAGATTTTACTTGTGAGCGCTTTAGGCTGATTTATGAGTTGTCGTCGCTGTTTCTGCACTAAAGAGTTGCCAGAATCCGAATGTGAGGGTGGCACTGTGATGTCTGACTTAAAAAATGTGTGGTGAATAAGTGAATTTCTGTCAATGTCTAAAAATAAAGAGAGAAAAGATGTAGAAGAACCTAAATCAGCAGTACTGAATCTGTAATCTACGGCAGCAAGTGGAGCCTCAGTGCAGAACGCTGGACTGGAGAATAAATGCTTCTGAATAATATGAGGCAATACTCGGTTTAATCAACAGGTGCCTACAGTAGTTCCATCCGGCCGCTTTAATTGCCTGAGACGTGTTCACCATTCTGATGGTCGCCACGCTCAACAGAAAACTTTTAATTCAGACCACATGCACCGGTAACCGCTGCATAAATGCCCGAGGACGCTCTTCGGCGTTATTATAGGTGCTACAGTGATGCATCACTGTTGTGCCCATTAATGTCGTTAAGACGGCCCTCCGGGGCGTTATCGCTATATTTAGTTATCGGAAATTTGATGAGGAATAGATCCCCGAGCACGTACGCCGACCAGCGCTGACGTTATCCGGTCCTTCTCACGCCAATAAAACTGGGACGTCTCTAATTAGCACCAAGATGGATCACGCCTGTTTGCCGCGTTCCCCTGAGCGCCCTGAAACATCCCTCTCGGCGAGGGCTTGGATTACACATGGATAAGACAAAGGAGGCAGCCGGGATTCATCCCAGTTACACGTGCAACGCTTTTGCTTCCTGCGTCAAAGACCCGAGGGATCGACAGCAACGGTTAAAGGTTAAACTTGAGTCAAATCATTTCGATTGATTATGATAACCTTTTGCACATCAGCTGGACAAATCCGGAGATCTTCAGTAAAAGAAAAAGGATTGAAACGGGGCAATTACACAACAAAACCAAAGCAAACATCTGCAGGACTCATCTGGAAGTAAAAACCAAACGTGATCCCACCTCAAAATGACCAATACCAGCTTCTGCTTTCTTGTAAATGCTCTTCTTGTCTTATCTTGGCAACCACGAAAACCACAAAGAACAATCTGAGTACCCAAAATGCTAAATATTCTTTGGAGCTGCCACCTTCTTTAGAACATTATATGAAGAGACTAGAGTTTGTGGATACCAGCGGGGTTTTGTGTTTGGTTAATATGGATGTAGCAAGTGATAATCTATTATTAGTTGTGAAAGATAAAGTAGTACCTGTACGGTATTGGAAAGACGATAGATTTTTGTCCAGTCAAGCCTAATTTATGGTACTGCTGATCAGAAACCCAGGCTGTGGGTAGTCATTATATTAACTGCATGAACTGTATTAAGTAAATGCAGCGCCATAGACAGAGATGGGAAGTAGTGGAGGGAGCACTCAGAACTTCTACTTCGATAAAAGTACAAATACCACGCTGAGAAGGAGAAGACATTCTTTCTTGACACTTTCAGAGTAAATATATTTGGGTCGTTGCAAGTATAGCTATAATGGTTTCTAATGAACAAGAGTTTCTCGTCTTGTTCTGCTGTATTTGTGACAGATTAGCTGCCGAAAGTACATTTCTGCTCCCAGTAATTCACAAACATGTCATTTCAAAAAGAACTCATTGTTCCCACCAGTAAGCACGTCCTCGAAAATTAACCAGAACTAAAATCTTGGGATCATTTTAATGGCTTTTCAGCTACAGTGCCTTTAAAAATTATTCAGCCCCTTTGGAAGTTTTACAATTTTTATTACTTCTTCTACATCGAATCATGTTCAATTTAATTTGGCTTTCATTCAAAAGTTTTTCATTTGAAACTGTCAATTAATTACAAACATAAAATGTAAAATAAGCGACTGCGTACGTTTTCACACCCGTTAAAGTGACTAATTCAACACAGGTGCAGCCGAGTGGCGCAACAAGTCACATTGTTGGTGAATCGAAGATCATCCGAGTGCAATAAATGTGTCTCAAGTGACAAGTGTAGTATAAATAAATCCAACTGGAACATTCAGTCACTGATGAATCAGTACTCCTGGATATAAATACACCATGAAGACAACACTAAGCATTCCTGTGAACACGTTACTTGAAAGCATAAGTTGGTGTTAAGTAAAGAAAATATCTACATCACTGAGTATTAATGAGAGTCCAGTTGAATCTATCATTAAGAAATGGAAGAAATATGGTCCAGAGCAGACTGAGTGACCGAATAAGAGAGAGGCTAGTGAGGCCACCAGGACACCTATGACTCCCCTGAATGGGTTATGAGCTTCAGTTACAGTCAAACCTTTATGGGAAAGCGAGAAAGAAAAAGCCACCGTTGGAAAAAGCTCATATTAAGAGTTTGCCAGGGAGACTCTGAAGTCAACTGGAAGAAGGATCGTTGGTCTCATGAGGCCAAAATCGAGTGTTTTGGACACCAAACACTGCACATCATCGCAAACCCACCGTCCTCGCTGTGGAGCACGGCGGTGGCAGCATCATAATGTGGGGATGCTTCTCGGCAGCAGGCCCAGGAAGGCTCGTAAAGGTAGAATGCAGCGAAGTGTAGAGAAATGGTGGACCACCTGATGCAGTCTGCAAGAGAGCTGCCAATGACCCGAAGCAAACTGGTGAAATGGTTTGAAGACAACAAGGTGAATCTTCTGGAGAGTCCAAACCTCAATCCAGCCGAAAATTTGTGTAGGACTTGAAAAGGGCGGTTCACTTCCAATCTCAGTGCAACTTGATGGCGCTTGAGCAGTTTGGCAACGAACAATGGGGTAAAATTGCAGATGTTGAGGCTGATTGAGACCCAACCATACAGGATCAATGGTGTAATTGCAGCCACATGTGCATCTACTAAATGTTGACTTCAATGGGGGCGAATACATGCAATCACTTATTTTTCATTTTTAATTAACTGAAGTTACTTTGTAGAAATCTGTTTCCACTTTGACATTAAAGCATCTTTTTGTGCTCCCTTGGAAAACTCCCAAAGGAGACAAACTAGGATTTTAAGCGTTGTTTTGCTTCCTTACATGAACAGCCGTTTTGTTATTTAATGCGTAACATGGACATTCAGCCCTTCCCGCTGAACTCAAACAGCGTTTTGGTGAATAAATCATAAAATTTAGAGCCCCATTAATGTTAATTTTATCACACAATTATTCATATCAGCACTGGTTTGTGCAGGAGAGAAAAAAAAAAAAAAGGCTGTCAAAGCCTTGCTTTCAGACAAGTGAACAGCTCCGCATTATGTTCCAGCGAGGTTTAGCAACCAAATTAAAGAGACACAGATACAATGAGCACCAAGGCATCTGGCGCTACATAATGTCTGTAGAAATCATTTTCCCTCCAAGCTGTCTCTTCATTGTCTGCCGCTGACACAAATTTCTGATTCCATTGTGGAGCCGAAAACTGGTTGAAAATTGGTAAAAGCAGAAGCAAATTAGATGCTGCCGAGCATTACGTCGACTACAACAGAGCAGATAAATGGATGGCATTGATGATTTGAGTGAGCCATCGGTGTCATCAAACGTACCTGTGTGTGCAGCGCGCCGAGGCGAGGCGAGGCGAGGCAGGCCGCCGCCGCTGCATAAAGCACAGACTCTGATAGTCATTTGCTTTGTCGCCGCGTTGCTGCGCCGCCACAATTTTATGATCTGGCAGCCTTGGATGAATCCGCTATCATTAAACCGGGCCCGCGACAACAATAGCGCACGGGGACTGACAATAACCAAATAACACATGAGTGAGAAAACACGGGCTTTTTCGTGAAAGCAAGTCATTTCAATAACTGTCAGATTTCTGGTGGCACATCAGAACCGAACAAATGTGTCTTTTGTCAGCGTTGTCAGCGTCTTTGTTTCCTGACAGTGTCTTTATCTGACTGATCCAAACATGTCGTCTAGGTATGCGTTCGTATTCATCAAGGCCCGGCTGACATATTTTCTCCCTGCTCTATCTGCGAGGCTCCAGAGTCATAATAGAGTTTTCTTTTCCCCTCCGTTCCCTCGTGGCGGCTTTTCTTATTTAGTTATTCAATTACAAAGAATAAAACATGGAATTAGAAATTTCCAGGGCTCCCTTTTTCCTCCGCCGCACGGTCCGTTTTGATTCCTCACAATTTCACGCTTTGTGGAATTTTTCAGTCACGAGTTAATTAATCAGGTAGCGACGCCGCGGTTAGCGTATCTCGGGACTAAATGACCCGTATTTGGCACAAAGAAAAACTTCACTCGGAGGCAGCTGCAGGAGGAAAAAAAAAAAGCGGCGCCCGGAAGCCTGGCCCTTAGTGTTCAGCAGCAGTGGTCCTTGTTTCATCTCTGGGCGGCTTTTAACGAGATAAACCCTCCACTGACAGTGACCTGAGATGAAAGTAGGAGACGAAAAGCCAGCCAGAGTTCAGGGAAAGTTCTCCAGCGCCCCACCTTCCCTCCCACTCACCCCGCCTTAAAGCCCTCTCAACCCCCCGGCCCCGGCGCTGCTGAGCGCTGGGAGGGGAGTGGGTAGGGCGGCCCAGTGTGGCGGAGGCGGCGGCGGCGGCGGCGGACTAGAAAAGTTCCCTTCGCCTCTATTACAACTTTGTGGTTGATCCCACAAGGAGGCCTCGCTAGGTGCTAAAGATTCTGGGATTGACGGCTCTAATCTCGCCGACTGTCTCCGTCTCACTCGAACTTGGCCTCTCCTTTTGTTCTTTAAGCCCCTGGATTCTCCCGTTCCTACAACTCTATTTGGACGCAGGGATGGTTTCTGCCGAGGGGAGGGGAGGGTTGAGGATGCTGCTGCAGCGGCGGGTGAGGCAGGTTGAACATCCTCTAAAGGAACAGGCTGCTGCTATCATCCTGTTGACCCGTGTGAGCCGGGGCTTTGATCAGCTGGCCTGACAGACCAGAAGGTAACAAACCACAGCACGAGATTAAGCTTTAAAATATTAAAATTAACTCTGATTGCATAATCAGAGGTGGGATTCTTTGGTAATGTCAGTGCTATTCTCGGATTTAGAATCAATTCTCAGTTCGAAACGCGTCTTAAAAAGAAAGAGGGCAGCGATACTTCAGCACTTAATCAACTTCACTGTGTGCTTAATCACCGACTCCTGCCGGGCGAATGAAATATATCTGACAAAAAAAAATGAAGACAAGAGCGTGTGAGAGTGTGAAGCTTTGAGGTTTAAGCAAAGCACCCAGTGTGGACAAAATATTCTGGAAAAAAATGTGATTAAAAATGTCAGAATGCTCTGAGAAAGTAATGGCAAGTATCTGTAAACTAATTAGCTGATTTAATTACAGCAAAAGAAATATAAACAGTTTGCAAAACAAAAATAACATTATACTTTAGATTAATCAATTTATTGGTAAAAGAGTCAATAGGTTAATCTACAGAAGTGCAGTAGTTTGTTGTAAAAATTGATAAAATATTGAAAATGTTAAATTCCGTTTTACTTTTGATGTCACCTTCATGGTTTTATGTCTTGATCGTGACATCATATATGTCGTATGCAACTACAATATTTACATCCCTGTTTGTGTTGGCTCCGCTCTAAACTCAGAGACCAAACAGATATGACTGAACGGCACCACGAACTGCAGAACAACCCTTAAACATCATAATGTACATAAAGCACGTACTGCACTTTCATGAAACTGCATTTTCGTGCATTTAATCTGAAGAGCCGCACTGACGTCGGCGTGAACATGCACTCCGGAGAGGTCATGTTTGCCATTATTTAAACCATGTAACAGGCAGCACCTCATTAACAGCGTTGGAGGAGTCGGATAAAAGGGCTGCTAATGAATACGTCCCCTGCTGCTCAAATCAACATATGGGCGAATGACAGTAAATCCTGACCCCGTCTTACTAACCCTTTGTTCGCTGCGTATTCATGAGCGCGCGAAGCCGTGGGATTTATTACGGCCGCGCTGATCCCCTCTCCCCGGCAGACAGCCTGTTTGTTTAGCAGACAGGAAACCTTGGCGAGCGGCGGCGCTCAAGTGGACACCGGGTTGCCAGGGTGACACATTAATGACCGCTCATTTCCACTGAGCGGCGAGGGCGGCCTCCCGCCGAGCCTCTCCTACTGGGAGTGTTGGAGTGTTGCGTGGTAAGTGTCTGCGAGCATCGGCCAAATCACCGGACATCCCCTCGCCTTTACAAGCACCGACGCCGGCGACTCATCTAGAGGCAGGAAGCTGAACTCAGCCTCTGAATATGCGGCTTAGCGTCTCCATACAGCTCACCGGGAAACATCCCGGCCAGCCGGTGAAAATTACACCAATTCTGCAGCACTCGTCTAAGTGCGGGTAACGACTATACTGAAGCATCACTGCTTGTTTTTAGGCGAACCCGCTGGTCAGACTGTTTGTAACCAGCTGCAGAGAACTGGAAGGTGACCCTGACATGCAAGATGGATGAGGTGCAACAGATAGAGCACTGTGGGGGCAACAACATTACATTTACCCCTCTGAGCCCTAAAACCTGCCAGCTGGTTTAAAAGTCATGATATATTTTATTATTTTTTATTTCTACAGCCCTCACAGATCGTACAAAGAAATATACATTTAATGGAATTAGCCAGTAATTTTTGTATTTTACTGTCTTTTTTATTTACGCATCTTTTGTGTCAGTTTTGTGTCTTTTTACATGTTTAAGTAACTTTTTGCCTTTTTGCAAGTTTTTGTGTCGTTTTCACATATTATTGTGTCATTTTGTGTCATTTTTCTATCATTTTAGCATCTTTTACTGTCGTTTTTGTGTCTTGTGTGTCATTTTGGAACCTTTTGACTTGTTTTTACATAATTTTCTATAACTTTTGTGTCTTTTTGTTTAATTTTAACATCTTTTGTGTCAGTTTTGTGTCTTTTTAC
>NW_007578463.1:196085-198665 GCF_000690725.1 Stegastes partitus
GTTTTCAAAGGTTCACAAAAATCCACAGTGCACGACGACTATCTAACGACTGCTGCTGCTGCATCCTCCTACAGCACAGACAGCAACGGCATGCTGGCCTTTCCTTGTGGTGGCAAGGCTGGAGAGGTGAGGGACCCGCCCCCTGACCAACCGCGTGGCAGGAATCAGGCGAGGCAGCCAATCAGCAGTCACCACCTGCTCCTAATTCAGGGAAGCGGAATTCGAGGAAGCGCCTGTGAAGCATGAACCTGCATAACAACTAAGAATTCTCCACGTTTCAGGAGAGAGAAGATGGTGACTAGTAGAAGTGGAGGGCGTCACATGCTGGGAGATTACATGTTCAAATATTGTTTTTGAACAGAGAGTTTGCAAGTTGTTAATGTTGCTAAGCTAGCATGTCTCCCAGAGCTAATCAGCACTTCGAGTCTTGGATGAGCCCCGTTTAGCCTGAAGAAGACTGAGAAGCTGTTTTACTGTTGTGGAGAAATAAAATCCACATTCGACTTTGAAGCCCTGCAGAAACAGGTGAAGACCCAGGAGTCCCGACACAGTAGCAGTGATCAGTTATTGAATATGTGCCTTCACGCAGCTGATTCAAAGTGAATCAGAAACGATTGCTGAGAAAGTGGTTACTACGCAGATTCACCAGCGGCTTCCAATCATTAGTCCTGGGCTCATTAGCATATCCTGGAGCCCGCTAGTCGTTATCTACTGATTCAGGGATACTCAGCGATTATTTATTTATTCATCAAGCTAGCGGTTAGCTCTGCGTCTGACTTGGCCACTGGTGGATTCACTTTTATCATTTATTTAAGTGTCACCAGTCGAGGTCCTAATGACCGGACCTCTCCAGGAGAACGACGGCCGCGGGTCGGCCTGTTGGCTTGCAGGCTGAATGTGGACGATGCGGTCTGAAGGAGCAGCTGCCGCGGTAAATTGAGAGCCCCTCTCATCTCGGCAGCGCTCTCAGTTAAAACCAGAAGGCACGCTCGGTCTTCCCCTTCCTCAGCACTTTGGAGGGAACCAACGGATCCGGCTGTTGGCTGCAGATGACGGTCGGATCTCGACTGGAAGTGTCGCTGCAGCGGCGGTGTGTGTGTGTGTGATGTGTGCGATTGCGCCAGACAACAGGAACTGTCTGGCCAAAGCCACAGATGGCGTTTGGAGCCATTGGCGCTTCGCAGTCACAAAGGCTCAAGAAGCTCTCGGCTCCAAGGCTGTCTTTATTGTGATTAAACGTAGAGGCAGACGGCAGCAGTTTATCACACAGAGCGACATGACGGCGTTCAGGTGCTTCAAAGCAGCCTGTACCGCAGGTTTCTCCGGTCTGCTTTGCAAGCTTCTAACCAGATTAAATCCAGTTGAACTAATGGCTCTCCACTGGGACCTTCTTGTTTTCTGCTGCTTTTGTTGTAGGTTAGGGATTTTCTTTCTCGACTAAACCAGGCTACCCAAAGCTGCACCAGTCAAAATGTTTGTTTTACCGACAGACTAATGACTTTAACATGTTATCACGAAAGATGTATGAGCATCTTTAGTATAATGTGCCTCAATAACGGATTTTATGTGCATTGTGAACTATCATATTAGAATGGAAACGGCAAAAAATGGGAAAAAACATACTAATTTCCTCATTTTCGCTAAAAAGTCTGCACTCACTTGAGACTTTTTTCTGCACTGACTGCATGAAACACGACCAATGAAAGCGGACATGAAAGAATATTTGCAACTTGACGTTTCTACATTTTTCTCAGACAGATGGACAAAATTTAATTTCTTCTTCTAGGGTTTATAGCCGCTGGTAAATTAACTTCTTTGACATGGAATCAACATGGGCTACAAGGTGGAGCGGTGGTTAGNATTTTAACATCTTTTGTGTCAGTTTTGTGTCTTTTTACATCTTTTAGCAATTTTTTGCCTTACTTTTGCAAGTTTTTGTGTCGTTTTTACATTTTATTGTGTTGTTTTTACATTTTATTGTGTCATTTTTCCATCATTTTAGCATCTTTTACTGTCGTTTTTGTGTCTTATGTGTCATTTTGGAACTTTTTGTCTCGTTTTTACATATACGAGCTGCATATACATGAATGCGTTGCATAAACAGAAAGAAAACGCTTCATATACAGACGCGCTGCATAAATGAAAACAAACGCATAAAGAAAACGCTGCATATCCAGGCACACAATGGAAGTGCCCCATGCTTACTTTATCTGTTCTTTAAATCGGGGTTCTTTAGCACCAGGTTCACGCTCTGATCGGCTATCGACAACAAGTTGGTGATTTCTGGAAATAAAGACTAAGATGTAGCCAACAGTGGCGAAGATGCACAGTTTCGATTAAATTAGTTGGTTTTAACTTTAAGTTCAGAGGGAGACATGTAATAAATAAACAATAATCTAAATGAATCCCAGCTACCCTGACAAAAGAAAAAGTAAATAAATTACAGTAATCTAACCTACCTGCTATGAAAATCAAAACAGGAGAAAAGGGGGAAGAGAGGCTTCTCCCTTCTACTACTGCTCTACGATAATTCTCTTTACAAGATTTTACAGGTTTTCAAAGGTTCACAAAAATCCACAG
>NW_007578463.1:200722-228657 GCF_000690725.1 Stegastes partitus
ACACAGGTGTCATGAACACTGGAAAACAAATGGTAGCTCTACATACAACGGCTATAGTACTACTTACATTGTTGTTTTGTCTATACTCGTCTCGTCTTTCTACACACAGCTAAGATGGTAACAGTTGAGTCTTTAACGGCTTCGTGGTTGCACTGAGCAGCGCAGATTTTTCTTCTTTTTAACAGAACCTGGTGCAGCCTTTTATGTTTTGAGCAATGTTTTTTCTGACGGAATGGACCATCACAGATGAGTAGTTCAAGGACAGTCTGAAAATGAAGCCAAACTGAAGGTTCTTTCTGTTTTTACACTTTCTAGCTCTGACAAATGGTGTAATTTTGGCGATTTATTAAAGATGACACTGTTTTCGGACCCATCGACCACGTAAAGAGGCCGATTTAACATCAGCTCCCTTTGACCTGTGATATAAATGCGGATTCTGGCTCCTGCTCATGGACTGCTGGCAAGTACGAGCCAATTGTAACCCTGGAACCCTGGATCATTGGAACAGGTGGAGAACAAAATCACTTCTCTATAGCATTAGAAGTGTTCACCGGTATAGGAAACGTAAACTTGTTGAACTGTGGTCAAATGCGACGATCGTGTCCAGGAAGAAGAAGATAAAGGATGCTCCCCATTTGCCTCTATCGTTAGCGCCCTTCTGTACGATTATTTATTTGATTTCAACTTCTGAAAAAACAACAAAAAGGCGCTCTTTCAGATCCTTCGGTTCCTCCTTGGGTTACTCTGGGATCTCCACCGCTGTGTGCTCAAAGGGGACGCCGTGTGAATGCATGTTCCTCAAGCAGATGAAAAGGAACGAAGGCAAACCAAAGGCTTGTAATTTCATGACTGTTCCCGGAAAGCAAAGGCCTCTCCGTCCCCCTTTTCGCTCCCGTCATGATCTCCGTGTCTCTGGGGGGCTCTTCTTGTCTCTTTATCATACGTAGTGCCACTGCAAGGGACAGGAAAGTCAAGAAGGTTCAATAGGGACGGCGAGACCTCACGGAAACCAATTATACACAGGCTCTGAAGCCTTCATTTCTGCGCCGGAGCTCTGAATGGTTTTGATATTCCATGATGAATTACCACAACCAAATGAGAAGGAGAGCAAGGAAAGGAGTGGAGGGGAGGGGGGGAGAGAGCAAGAAAAGCGAAAGAGCAAGAGACTGAAAGAGAAAATCCAGGAGGAATTCTTTGCCTTAACTCCCTCAGGGCGTTTCAGTGTGTTGGTGGAGTGCTGTACGTTTCTCTGGCAAGCGTATCTCCTCTCTTCCACCCACGCGAGTCTCTCAAACCGAATGAAGTCCCAGCGGAGGAGTTCCTTCCTCCATCCAGAGTGTAGCGCGCTCTTATGTAGCGCACACCTCCTCTTAATTAAACAATGGCGAGCGCCGAACATGTTGTTTGACAGAGACTGTGGAAATTAAACTTTGTCTCCGGGAAGGAAAATATAAAAAGACTCGATCTCGCAGGACGGGAGTTCGTTAAGGAGAGAAAAAGTTAAATTTGTACCTTTTGAACGCTCATTTCATCACAGCGATCATTTTATCAGCTGCATCCAGAGCGCATTAATATGCACACACACTGTATACCCCACTGACTGGCAGTTATCTGCTTAAAGCAATGTTTTGTTTACAGTGTTTCAACACCACACAGTTCAAAGTAATGTGATTTTTCTAATGAACCAGTTTTTAATCGGCATTATGTAATAAATGGTCTCCCCCCACTTCAAAGCTCGCTGCTCTGGTTGGTACCCTCCAATGAAAATCGAGTTTTGGCTTTTTTTACCTCGTTAACAAGCTCATACGTTGCTTTTTATATGCGAGAAGACACAACAATAAGCAGCAGCCAACGCAATGGGCGAGTGTTTCCATGTTGAAACTGTGGTGCAACAATGAGAATGACAGATCCTGTCTATGAGCAGGGTGGAACAGAGGAAGACGGACTGTACTGTTCTACTCTCAGCTGCAGAACTGCAAGAGGAGAAACCATTTTCTAACACTTGCAGAAGGCGACTAGCTTTGTGGTATCGTAGTGAAGCTGAAGGCTCACGTTGTCTGTAACTGTTAGACTACTGACGTTGTAGAAAGCAAAACAAAAGAGTCAGAAATTGGTAGTTATTTATGAAACCAATTTACGATTGGTTTTTTTTCAAATTTCTCGAAAAATGTCTGTTAAAGAGTTCTGTTTTATTACGTAAAAAATTAGTAAACAAAGGCCACAGCAAAGGGTTTGTAGAAGCCGCGAACCTAATAATGGCCGATAACGTAATAACGGCCGATAACGTACTAAAAGTCCTAAACCAATAACATAATAAATTTCAGCCAATAACACAATAACTTATTACGTTATTGGTCCACTACGTTTTAAAAACTGCAAACTTGTTACGTTATCAGCTATTTTACATGATAGGCTTCTGCAGGGTTATTTTTATTGTTGATTGTTCAGTTACATTGATCAGCGATTCCCAAAGCCTAACACAATGCCCTCAGATATCTTGTTTTGTCCAAAAACCCAAAGATATTCAGTTCATTGTCATAAAAACAGAAGAAGAAAAAAAAACGTTTTCACATTTAAGAAGCTTGAAGCAAATAAAGTTCGACCTTCTTTTATTAAATATTACTGAAACTGGTTAATCGACTACCAACAGAGTTGGCTCTGACACCAGTATCTGTTATCAATGCCTTTAATTATCAATAATTGGTATTGGTATCGACTCTGTAAAACATACAATCATATTGGTCGACTTTGGATCGAGACGCACAATATTGAATTTTTACCAACATCCAATATTTTCCAGTTCACTCTGATTGAATTTCGATGAAGAGGCACATGTTTCCTACTAATTGCAGAGAACATGAGGTCTCTCTTGTAGTGGAATTAGCATATTATTATACTCTGATGCTATGTGTCCACTGGGGCGATTTTCCCTGCGCCGGATCGCGTCGCTTCCCAAAATCGCCCACTTCAGAGGCGTGTCACTAGCGGCCCAGTAGGCGATGTCTATGTCCATGGTGATACTGAACTCTGAAGACCTCAGTTTCTTCTCCTTCTATCCTGCCTGCATCTGATTGGACAATTGCATTGACTCGCTAACGGTGTGCTCCAGGATTTCAAACTGGACCAACTTTTGCTTTTATTACGAAATCCGTTCAGTGAAAAGTATTTCTGAAAACATCTAAGGCGAGAAATTGGCTATGATGAATCTGTCCTTGTTTTAGTTCAACAATGGCTAGTTTAGCTGCTTTACAAAAGTTTCGCGAGGCGTCGGACCTCAGGTCCCCGCACCTCATTTGCATAAAGTAGAAGTCAAGTCTACTTTATGCAAATGAGCTGCAGGCGGCTCGTGGGCGACACTATGCCTCGTCACAGTGACTGGGAAGCAGACTTTGCCGGATCCAGTGGACACATAGCATCATTGCGACGGCCCTTCTTCCGAAATAAAATGCTTTTTTTCAAATGTAAGCATTCACTGGCTAAAATAAACCTACATCAGCTGTTTTTCAATTTTTATGCAACATTTTCGAACAAAACTTCAAATTTCTAGCGTGAAAGATGTTGTGCATAAATGTCCATTTGGGTTCGATATCAATATTTAATTTCAAAGCCTTTATTGAGTGATACAGATGACATATCGTTGTGAATCCCAAGAGAGCAACACATGCTGTATATATTACCATTCTGATATACGTATGTGGAGGCAGCCCTGTGCGATTCGCTCCACTGCTTCTTCAGAATTGCTTCCCCGGTTTGAACATGTATGTCTGAATTACAGTGTTTGAGACGAGTCGAGGGTGTGCAGGTACACTCGAGTCGCAGGACGCCGTTGAAGCAGATGCTGGGACAAATTGCATATTTCATATGAGAGGATGCAAAGAGTTGCATCTGATTCATTTTAAAGAAAAACAAACTTGCAATTCTGAGGAGCAGAGACGAGCTTTTAGTGGTTTAATCAATGACTGGAGAGGGACTTTAACAGCCAGTTTGACATTTACTGTACAAAAAAAAACGCAAAGACAGCAGGAGTCGAAATAAACGAGTCGTCTGATGATGATCGTCAAACGCTGACATAAGGAGGATTTAATTGATCTGGGTATTGACATGTTTTTTCCATAACTTTCAGTGGGACTTCAATGTGCTCAGCGTGACCCCTGATCGTTTTTTTCAGTAATCATGGCGTACTATTTTTAACTTTTATTCACCGAGGGGGATTGAGAATGACTGCGTGTGATCCAGACCAGCAGCCGGGTCACGCAAGGTACGAATACATGAAAAACAATGAGGCCTCTCCTCCAGACGCACACTCATACGAGAGCACCAGACTACATTTTTCTGAAAACTTCAGATAGGAGCACCATCTTCCATTTTACCCGCACGACTGATAAATGCTTTGGTAGTAAATGCAATTTCATTTTAAAGCAAAAAAAAAAAAAAAGTCGCCAAAAAAGAAACCAGCGCCACTAGTTCTCAGACGAATCCTGCTTCATTCTGTTGTTGTGCTTTACAAGCATTTCACGTTTACTTCCCCACAAACGTCGGGCTCCACGGAGATCAGCACATACGGTACATGGTGTTCCTTTCTTTGAAGCATCTCAGCCACATTAAGTGCCTGAGCTGCAGAGACTAATTCCACTTTTTATTTCAACACAACATCGCCCTCTGACTCCTCGTCTGATTCGTCCTCATTAGAAATTTGGGACCACGGCGGTACAGGAGGGTCTGAAGGATCTCTTCTTTTGAAAAAATGGATCAAAACTTTGTTCCGTTGTCGACAAAAGGCCGAGCCGAAAAAGCGAGTTTACTCACGAAGCAGACACAGGTAGATGACATCTAGTGCAGAACTGTCCCGATGCTGCATTGTTATGACAACGAGAGCCTGGCGTCGGCGCTCCGCTCTAATCACTTCCTATCTCACGCACACCACAAGCCTCCCGGTGTTTCGCATGACATACGACGACAATTTAAAAAAAAAATAAAAATTTAAAAAAAGGAGCATATCAGGGACTCACACTGGTGCTGCTGCTTCTAAAATTTAGCAGCGCTGTGTTCAAAATTGTCACTAAACGGTCACAGCTGGGAGCCCCGGAGCACCAACCAAATCCCTTTACTCGTCGTACTAGTTCTATAGTTGCATCGAACGCACATCACATTTTGGGAAACATTTGTCAGTGTGTTGCATAAACCGAGAATAGAGTTGTGTGGTTGGGATTTTAGCTGGTTGTCTGATAACCTCATGGTGGCATGAAGGCTCCAAGATGACTGGTCGTGAGAAACGGTAACAGACCGTAACTCAATGTGCAACCAAAAAAACGTCAATGTGACGCTTGTGTCTGTGTGCAGATTAAACAAAGACCCTGTCACATGGGATCCAGTTTTCCAGGTGTTAGTAGGTGGATCGCTGGACTAGCTGTTCCCCGCGGTTTCCAGGCTTTATGCTAAGCTAAGCTAATCATGTCCTGGCTCCAGCTCTACCCTTAACGCAGAGTACGGCAGCATGACATGTACTTTCAGCATCGACATTACGCCATGCACATGTGCAATAGTTACAGGGATGTTATGTAAGGGAACTTAAGTGGAACACATGATGCTAACGCTGCTTTCATTTGGGGCTCAGTCGACTAATTTACAAGAGAAGTCTGACTGACTATACATTTTACATCAAGATTCAAAGTCTTCTACTGATCACAAACATAGTTCTACAAGTGAAATGCGCTGTGCACCTGTTCCACACTGAAATAATAATAATAAGATGAATAAGAAAAAGGAATAAAACACACAAGAAGTAAAAAATATATATATATATGAATGTACATATATAGCTATATCTATATATAGAGAAAGATAAATAGCAGAAATAAATAAATCAGATTTCTAAATGGTGCAAAAAGGGAATAAAGCAAATAAAGAAAAAAAATTTTTTTTTTTAAAACATCTTGGATGATTTTTATTTTAACTTTATTGACAACACACGGAGTTTGTCGACGTGCTCAACATGTGCAAAAAAGAACATCAGTTGGAGAGCTGCACAGTTATTGCAATATTAATCACAATGTTGGCTTGTGGAGATGATGACACCTAACATGCTCTGCTCACTGAAAACAGCTCATGTAGGTAAAGTTAGCTGCTTTCAACTGGAATAAATCTGACATGAAAACACCTTATTTCATTCTCTTCAAAGTAGTTTTTGGTCAAACACCCGTCTGAGTAACTGAGTGGAGACTAGAGGCTTCTCTGTGCACGGCCGCCTAGCTAGCATCTTTCATAGGGAACATCTGTAAAGTGCTGGAGTCAATTGATAAGCAGATGTTGAGCAATTGCAGCATTTTGGGTACAATTTAATTCATATTTCGCCTCGAGGAGATGCACTGAATTCATTACCTTAAGTCTCATTTTCATGCAGATTTGTACATTTTCAGGAATGTAGCACTACATGAACATAAAAGCAGCGCTCTGTTTATGTAAATGTGAAACTTGCAATTAAAATATTTAGGCGGAAAAATGAAAGTATTGATGTCAATATTAATCACAAAAATAGGGATTTTAATATTGATTGTGCAGGTACAGAAAGAATGATGTTGACCAAAAGCTCTTCTGTCTACATGACGCTAAACTATTGATGTGTTTGACCATTTAAATGCCAGCTAAAGCCAAAAAACCTAACGTGGATGCCTTTACCAGCGCTGCACCGCGTGAGAAAAACTCCAAAAGCAGTCAAAAAGTACAGTTTTCACATTAAAACTTATATTATTTTTGTATTTTCTATGCAGCTGCGCTCCCCTACAAAGTCTCCCTGATCATTCTGGATTCATTCTTCCCAATTCAGTGTCATTCAAGTCATCTGGTGAAAACTCCAGAATAACTAAATATTGCATCGTCAGTGTTTCGCATCCAACTCGAGCCAGATCGAGTGGACAGACAGCGAAGCAGCAGCCGCTAAGACCATATTAGTTTACCAGTGTTTCCGCAATAACCGCTCCACACACACAGCCTTGTTTTCATTCACTTTTTCTTCTACACAGACGCTATCAAAGCGTTTTAGGCTGTCGGCTGTGACTACAGGAATCATCCCGCAGCCGCGCGGCGCTAATAAAAACATCCTCATTAGTACGCAGCCACGCCACAAAAAAGCAATGAAAATATTAATAAATGAATGAACGGAGCAGAGACTGCCCAGGAGCTGCTTGTGACTAATCAGGAACCACCCCCTTTGATGTGACAATTTCAGTAATGACTGTGATTTTAATTCAGGCAATTATTAGCGTATGAAAACACGTTTAGTGAGATATCCACCTTCTGATGGGAGCTTCCTCCAGCAGGTGTTGTGAACCACGCCGGGCTACAGGAAAGTCTTTTGTGATACAGGTTTAAGTTCAAACACGGAGAGTTTGGGCTGTAATGAGGTGGAGTGCTTCACAGATTTTCGCCCGACATCTTTGCAAATGTGATTTATGCTCGCGGCGCAGCGAGGAGCTCAAATCTTTAATTACCGTGCAAATTACTGGCCACTGTAATTCATCAGTACACAACCACCAGAACCTCGTTTCCACACTAATTTAATGAATAATTGCCTTCTTGGAAAAAAAAAAAACCCCTGCCTCTTCTCGTACGATGGCGAAGGCCTCGGAGGATGCGGCCACTAATGTGGAGCCCAGTTCGCCCGGCGCTCGACCGGCGTTTTAAATGAAACTCGTGACGAACCGCCTTTAATTGCATTGACGTCTTCATGCTGCAGGGAATTCAGCCGTAGTAAAAAAAAAACAGGTTGTCTGGAATATCTGGTGCCTTTTTTTTTTGCCAGTTTTTTGTCAGACTGATTGACCGTCTGCTTTAATTTCTCTCCAGCTTGATGGAGGCCACTGACCACGAATTCCCACGAGTGTTTGTAGGATTAAACCCAACACATGAAATACAAAAAATGTTGAATTCTGTTCTGTGCATCGAATTCCTCACAACAGCACTGAACTTTTTTCTACAAATGTTGAACTGGAAATGCACGAGATTCTGATTTAAAGTGGTATTTTCCTCCTCAAACACGTTTTTTTTTATCTTTTCCGTACGTTCACTTTGATAGTAAAAGACATTCTTCTTGCAGCCAGAAAACTCAGATCTTAATCTCGCCGCGCAGAAATGTTCAGTTTAAACTCGATTGCTGAACACAACCTCACAATCCATTCCCCTGCCCGCAGAGAGGGGCCCAAACATAAATTGAATCCCTTCTCTATTGATTCCAGCCTTCATGTTAACTCCACTTCTTTGGCCAGAAAAGAGAGGAATCTGAGGGAGAAGCCGGTGCTGACCTTCACTCGCTCCAAAAAACACAAGGATCCAGGAACCGTGGACTCGTATCCGATCAATTACTCAGTAGCTTAATTGATTTGCAAAGGTAATCACTGGGCGCACGTCCACCAGGGCGGAGCATTTGATGTTTTAATAAATGGTTTTACAGCAGAACTGGATGACTGAATCGATTCTGCCTCTGCAAGCCTTGATTATAGCACGAGTTGGTGGAAAAAAAAAAAAACAGCGCTGTAGCAGTGGGACACGCCGACCGACGGCCGGGCTTTACCTTTATCGTTCACGCCCGAGCGTTGTGCAGCGCCGCGGTGGAGATCAAAGCTGCTCAATTTCCTCTGACGGGAAGAAAGCCGATACCTCACAGTATCTTATAACGCCGCAGAAAATACAGTAAAGTGTAAAAATACATATGAATCACAACGACAGCGGACGTTTCCCCGTACAGAAACGTTCACTGAGCGAATTTGGGCATCAACATGCAGCTCCTCAACGCCAGAAACGCTGAGTCACTGTGATCATTGCTTTTTAAACTTTAGAGCAATTTCTGAACAAAGCAATTACGCAGGATTTTCAAAAGTTACAGCAGCAATAATTCCTTTTCCTTTTTTTTGGCACCTCTGAAACCCTTTGTGCTGTTAATTTGTTCCTATAACTGTTTGAATTCAGGCATTGCGTCGCGAT
Organism: Stegastes partitus; assembly: GCF_000690725.1. NCBI lineage: Eukaryota > Metazoa > Chordata > Actinopteri > Pomacentridae > Stegastes > Stegastes partitus. The sequence goes on from NW_007578463.1 coordinate 209,699, forward strand.
ATATGCGTTTACACGACTGTTACCTTGAAATTAAACCAACTAGACAGCAAAGGAATTGGGAGGGGAGTCGACAAATTCTACTTTGGTGAGCACGAATCAGCTTTGAAACTTTTGGATGGATTTCATGTGAGGAAAATATATCAGAGTGACAGCTGCAGCGAACACATGTTGGGAAGAAGGACGTCATGTTTGTTTCTTGATACCAATTTCATCACAACGACAAAAGAAAGAATGAAATGAATGTATTCTAACATCAACTCTTCTATCTGAAAAAGCTTGGACGGATCATTTAACCCTTTCAACACAAAGTAAATGTGTATTCCTTGTACGCTTCAACACTAAGTAACTCTGGCTTGAAATTAATGATCAGATGTGGTTTTGATTAATCACTCTAGTAGATTTCACATCATTATATATCTGGTATCAATCACAAGTAGAAAAGTTGACAGTTAAATATATATGTGACTCGATAATCCGGTCCTTAACAATCCTAAACCTTGCTATCCGACAGTTTTTAGGAAAAACAAACAGAACCCATAAAAACAGTCTTAACATACCGACAGCCTTGGATTCTGACTCTGACGTGACATTTTATGTCACCAATCAGGATAACGGCGTATTATCTGACTGAACAATCCCACAGATTGGCTACGTTCAGGCTGCAAGACTTGATGCTCAATGAGGATTTCTTTGTGAGTTCGTTCACGTTTCCAGTTCAATGCGACTTGTATGTGATCTGCTGTGTGAACTTCATACGACCCAAAAGTGTCCCGCATGCGCAGAAGAGGACACGACGATGTCACATGCAGTGAGCGTGCTCAGTGTTTATGGAAGTAAACATGGATGGTAACGGTGGAGCGTATCTGCCACTCCCCCACCGCCACCGATGGTGGAAACAGAACTGTGATCGCTAACTAAACCGGCATCGGAGCGCTCCCCCGGGGTGGAATTAGCCAGAAGGTGCACAATCACGCCGGTCAATTAGGTTTGAAATTCAGCGATGCGCAGTGTTCTAACAATACACTAGTTATTATAACAACTATGAACAATAATTAACAGCTAATGAGCCTTCCAGCATCAAGCCCTCCTTGTATCTCGACCTCCGTCTTGACAATCCGACATAAAAGAAGGTTTTACATTTAGTGTTGGATTATCACAACTGTAAGTGGAAGTTTATTCTTGTCATATACATACAGGTGTGAAAAGGTAAACTTCATAATTACCAGAGATATATGCAATTAATTATCAGTTGTTATATACAGTCTTAAAGTCTTGTAATTAGTTAGTTATGATAGCTTATAAACATTTAATGAGGGAATGAAAATCCCGTTTTCTGGTGATTTTTGGGGTCAAATGACATCATTTTACTTCATTTGCATAATTTATTTCATGACTGAATCACTTGTTCACATACGGGGATATATACCATATACCGGAGCCACTATACCGGTCTACAGGGTTGAACGGGAGTCGTAATACCAGCCTGGTATAGCAGGCTATAGTGTCGAAAGGGTTAATTTAAAAAAACAAGGCATGACTGATGTGTGAAACGATACTGTGGCTAACAAAAAAAAAGACCTGAGTTTCTCATATTGGCATTACTTCTGCAGCACCTGCCAAGTACATGAAAAGAGAATGCAAGTCATAAACAGGCTTAGGGGTGATAAATATATGAAAAAACATTAAAGGTTTTACATCGTGCCCCTTTTCAGGAAAGTAATTAAAGTCTCACATATTCCTCTTTCCCTTCAGGAAGAAGACTCTCTCTGCATCTGGCCGTTAACAGCCAACACAGACGTTTGAGACTTGTACTTTCTATCACTTCTAACTTTCTCTGACTTCACATGGAAACATCACTGAATCCAAACAGCACCGCCATCAGACACCACAACGCCGTTAGTCAGAAAACGTGGCGGTTATACAATGAGTGCTTTAGCTGTGCAGAGCAGCAGCTTGGAAATGGCCCTAAAGTGACTGCTGCTGGTTAACGTGTAGTCTTAATTGGCTGCGTTTCAGCCACTATTTCATACTCGCTGTCTGACAACAGGTACAAAAAAAAAATATGTAAATGAGACCAGTGTTATTGGGATTCCAGCTGGATTAAAAGCAGAGAAACAAACAGATGTAAACAACCACTGAGTGTAGGTTGCACTGAGGCACAACAGGCAACATGAAAACACAGAAGCCCACCAAGTCTCTGTTTTTTTGGTTTCAAATGGCTCCCCAGGTAGTCATTATCTCAGTTTCCACAAACCTCTGACCTGTGGGCAAAGCTATTGTTAGCCACATAACCTGCTAACACTCAGGGTTTTCCTGTTACAGTAATAAAAGTAATCCACTGGATCTTCAGCTCCTCTGATGCTGGGAGTGCATGAACCCTCTTGTGTTCACTCTTGAACCCAGCGAGGCAGCAGGTCTACACAATAGTTGAACTATTGGTTCAACCATTTCTGTATAAACTGGATAAAGTTCTGGCTTGTTGAGAAAGGAAAGTAGGAAACACCTTCATGCTGTAACAGTCGCACAAAACACAATAAAAATGGAAATGAACTTTGACACATGGAGCGTCCGACATAACAAAACACTCGACTGCAGCCGTCAGAGTATTTAAAGCCAACAATGCTGTATTATGAAACTCCCTTGTGATGGGAGTTTTTGTTAAACATTCTTTGCCTGAGAAAAGCTTCAGATATAGTCGGTCGTGGGTGTGCTGGTCTACTTAATGTGCGCCTGTCTCTCCTGCTCAACATCCCCCTCGTTCTGGTGTTGTGAAGACCATTAAGTAAACCACACGTTGCGCTAACACACACTGTTGTGTGTTCACAGGCTGAGCAGGGGCGTCCGTAACCTGATAACTTTATTAGCAGCACCCAGCTCTCATTATACGTTAGCGCTGCATTAGCCTAAACAAGCGAACGTTAGTTTTTGTTTTGTGTGACATATCGCTGCAGCTGATGAAGTTCACCAACAGTTTGTATTTCAGGATGTTTTGGAGCTGCTTAAATCCATTTGACGTCCATTAACTTGTCCATGAACATCGATTCAAACACTAAATATCTCTGCAGACCTGTTGACTCGCCCAATACTCAAGGAATCACAATCTCCATGAGGCTAACCACCACAGCTGTGGTATCAGCTATGTTTTCAGAGCTTCAGTATCAACTTGGTACTGAAGTATTGGTTCTGGCTACATCCTTTGTTGGGAACTGAAATGACCATTTAGTAATAAAAGCAAAGAAATGCTGTTTGCAGCGCAACATATTCCACCTTTAAGCATCGGGAGTCTGCTTGAGCATCTCTGATTTGCTTGAAACTAATCGTAAACGTTGGATATTTAAAATGGTTTCCATGAAATTTTAGATGTAATATTTACCTGTGTTCTGTATGGATGAGGCTATCTAGTCATACTTTCGTTTTCGTGGTTCAACTTGTCTTAGCTGCACAATCAAGTGTTTCCTATTAACAAGTATTTAATATGTTTATTATTCTATTATCCTGACATACATGGTCCAGAAAAGATCACCAGCTAACTTCTGGATATTTAATTGTTTTGATAGTACGTGCTGAAAGATGGGACTTTTCATCACAGCTTCAGTTTTTTTTCATATCTCAACTCACCCACAGTCAGAGAATTTTTGATCTACTTGAAAAATCTTTTATATTCTGAATCAATGACATGCTGAGAAATAACAGTGAACATTTCAGGCTTTTATTTTTAATAGTTCATGAGATATTGTTGTTCAAAAATAGCCTCCAGCTGAAAGTGGGTCAACAGGAATTGTTTAAAAATGTTATCTGAGAAAGTACTTAATATATAAAACTAAAATTTCACAATTATCGTTATAAAAATCCAGATTTTATGCAATGAAAATTAAATTTCAGGCAAATCAGAGACTGTCAAGCACAAATGATGGTTAAAGGTGGAATGACCTGATAGACAAACCTGAGGTGGAATGTCACATAAAGTGTTGAAGCTCAGCTAAACTCAGTGATCATCTCAAAACAAGAAATTGGTTTAAATTCTGATCTCTGCATAAGAAATTGAATCTCATAAGATGCTAATTCAGCTAAGATGAATGCAGGTACAGCCTTTGAATTTACTGTTTTTCTGTGTATAATCTATGCAAAACAATTCAAAGACGTTCTGACGGCTGTTTGGTGAAACAACCATTTGATGACTAAAAGTGACTAAAGAGACTGTGATGCTGTATGCGTTAAAGTTTACACTCCCCTGGGATTCCTCTGCAGAACACTTGTCAAGGTTTACAGGCTATTAAACACATCACAGATTGAGTGTGATCAAAGTACAAAGCGAGCCACACTTACAGCGTTTTCATACCTATGACAGCGGATGCAGGGACATTTAGTTGTTTTTTTTATACGGACAAGTAAACATTAATGAAACAGGACACTTTTGAAAACAAGCACATTATAAGGAAACTACAGCAAATGCAACAGAAGCGACAAACTCTAAAACATTTATAAGTGTAATAGTGTAAAAAAAAAAAACATCTGTAACTTGGAAAACGTATTTTTAAAGATTTCCAAAAAACAAAAAATCCAAGCGTAGCAACTTCGCAAAATATCCTCATCGGTGTTTACGACAGGACATTGCAGTGCTTTGTTTCTCCATTAGCTAGACATCCATCCATCCATTATCTATACACCGCTTTATCCTCACTAGGGTCATGGGGGGCTGGAGTCTATCCCAGCTGACTCAGGGTGAAGGCAGGGGACACCTGGACAGGTCACCAGTCTATCACAGGGCTACACTTAGAGACAGACAACCAAGCACACTCACATTCACACCTACGGACAATTTAGAATCAATTTAGAAGTCGGAGAACTCAGAGAGAACCCACGCTGCACGGGGAGAACATGGAGACTCCACACAGAAAGATCCCAGGTGTCCTCACCGGGATGTGAACCGGCGATGATGCTAACCACCGCTCCACCTTGCAGCCCAGGATCCAACCAACTCTCAGTCAGGTTGTTATTAAAACCAAAAGTGGCCTGACATTGCTGGCAAAAAGGACATAGACAGATAATTTATTCACCTCCTCGTGGAAATCAGCAGCTCAGACATGTTACATTCAAGAAAAATAAGGAAATCAATATGCAAATAACTTGCAATTAACGTGCAAATTGTGCTGGGGGAAGAATTAAGGTGCAAATATGGCTGGCATGTGCAATAAAAACGTATTAAGCAAAGTATATAAAGGAAATAATAGCAATTAGCATGTAGGAGGGTGATTTACACACACTCTGGTTTCATGTATGAGCTGCAACTCAAAGAGTTTTTGGTGAAAGCAATGAATTATGACGTTTCCAATAAAACAAACGGCTATAAATAACACAGTGGCATGAATTTTAATTAGTCCTCTGAGCCCCGGGCAGTTTCTAGGCATTTTAGGGCACATTTTTACCCACTGTGGGCTCGTTTTCACTCCACTATAAAGTCCTGCACCTCTGTGGAAACAACACAACTCAGAGTTGTTGTGTCTTCTAGTTTGTCGCATCTTTTCTTCCTGGAGCTGGAAGGCAGCGGTGGTCAGACCGGGTTGCGGTTTTCTTCCCCATCAGATGGTTTGACGAGCCGCCCTACAGCCCCCCCAACGGCAATTAAAAGCGGCCATTGGGCAGCCTTTCAACTAGTAAACCCACAGAAATGTTAAACTTCAGAAACGTCTCCCAGAGGCGCCGTTTCCCTTCGCACTGTGGCAGACGGCGGGCGTGGGGAGCCGTGGAGAAAGAGGCGGCGGCGTAACCTCGGAGTATTTGTACTAATTTAAATTATTATGGTTTCTTAGTTCAAGTTAGCTGGAAGAAGAAAAAAATAAAAAAAGAAACGAGCCGAGACTTTAATATAAAACTCATGGGAGCAAAGTTTCAGAGCAGACTCGGTGGGAACAAACTGTCTTGTTTGGCATCGCTTTATTACTGAATGATTAAATAAGAACTTCTAAGTGGTTGTTTGAACTTCTCAAGTGATCAACACGTTACATTGTGTTATGACACTCTGAGATAGAGTCTGTCTGATAGGACACCGTTTAGTCTGATTTAAGGGTTTCATTTTAACTCTATTTACAAGTTTGTTGACATGCAGGCTTCACGTGTGAGCACAATTAATGGAAACTTAATTATGATTTTGGTTCCTCGCTGTTAAATGGTGGTAATGACGGTTAAATGAGTCCACTCATAATAGTATGAACTCATTTGGTTCTAGCCTCAGTAGATCTGATATAAGAACGCCTTATTTCACTCTTTTCAAGCTCAAACACGTATCTGAGCTGCTGGAAACGAACAGAAGAATGAATTTTAAGAAAAATCGCAAGATGTCTGTGTTTTTTTGTTTTGTTTTTTTTTTGTTGTTGTTCCTAATAACCCCCATTTTTTTCCTGTAATTCATTTATTTTATCTTAATTTTGGTTCAATAGCTTGTGATATTGTTTTGCCTTGTTTTTTAATTTTATATCATTTTTTTGCACTTATTTTGTTGCTGTGTGACTGTTAACATGTACGGCACTTTGGCCAACTCTGGTTGTTTTAAAGGTGCTGCAGAACTTGATTTCATTTTGATATGTCTAACTACGGTCTGCAAGGTGGATCAGTGGTTAGAACCATTGCCTCATAGCAAGAAGGTCGCCGGTTCGCGTCCCGGTGAGGACACCCGGGATCTTTCTACGTGGAGTTTGCATGTTCTCCCCGTGCAGCGTGGGTTCTCTCTGGGTTCTCCGGCTTCCTCCCACAAGGTCTAAAAACATGCTGAGGTTAATTGGTGATTCTAAATTGTCTGTAGGTGTGACTGTGAGTGTGCTTGGTTGTCTGTCTCTAAGTGTAGCCCTGTGATAGACTGGTTACCTGTCCAGGGTGTCCCCTGCCTTCACCCTAAGTCACCTGGGATAGACTCCAGCCCCTCCGTGACCCTAGTGAGGATTAAGCGGTGTATAGTGGATGGATGGATGGATGGATGGATTATGCAATATTATTATTCTTTTTTGCTCTTTTTAATATTTTTTTCTTTTGTTTTTATATATTTTTTCCCTTTCATTTGTTCGAAATAAATTCTATTCATTCATTCATTCCAAAGAAAATCAACATGTTAATGTAAAGAGATCAGTCTGTGGAACGAACACATTCATTTTTAACGCATTAATGCATGAACAACAGAGTTATTACTCATGCCACATTAAAAATTCCAATTGGGGCAGAGGTGATGAACACAAACTTAGGTTATCTTGGGGGTTGTGGCTCAACAAGCTGGAGAACCACTGGTGTAGATAACGGGTAATAATGGTTCGATACAGTTAAATCTGTCCAGCCACCTTATTTAAATCCCATCTAAAACGATGCGACCTTAAACGCTGAACCTGAAATTTTCTCACTCGCAAAAGGTCACGGATTGAAACGTAAAGAAATGATTCGTAGGAATAATCACATCGGCCGACAGCAAACATGTACTAAGGCGAGTCAAATCAAGACAGGCGTGAAAACAAATAAAGGGTAAAAAAAAAAAAAAAGGCTAAACTGTGACGGAGCTAACGAGAGCTGACTGCAGGTAAAAAAGTCATTTCTAAAAAGGGGAAAGTGATGTATTGTTGCACGGCTGCCGAGCACCGCGGCTGCTGGAGGCCCTCAGAGAGCCGCAGTCCACCGTCACCTGATTATTTTTCACCTTGTTTACGGCTCCTCGTCTGCACTCCTTCATGGCACTGCCTCCATCTCCCTTCCCTGCATGGACCTGTCTCATTACGTCCATCTCAACGAGTCGCTCAGCCGAGAGAAAAAGAGTGTGTGTGGTGGTGGTGGTGGTGGAGGCGGGGGGGAAGAAAGAGGGAGGGATGGGTAGAAGGGCAGGTAACACAAGGACAGGTGAGGAAAGACGATTAGAGAGAAATGAATATAGTGGCGGAACATTGTCTAAATCCGTCCTGACAAGAGACGAGAAGGTGTTTAGTGTGGAAATCAGTCCGAGCGAGTAAATTCATCTGAAGCAGGACGGGCAGGGAAGGACACAGTAACAGCTTACATAAAGCGTGTCTCTGCTTTAAATCAGGAATTATGTCTTTGAGAGGAGTAAACAGCAGCTGCACACCTCACCCCGACTGCACACACAGTTTGGTTTGTGTGCGGATTAAACAAACAAGACATCGTGTGTTTATTAGGTAGCTTTAAACGTGCTGCATCCCAACTACAGCTTGTATTTAAAGGACCCATATTGGGCTCCTTATCAGCAAATTAATCAAGTCTTATAGTTCAATATTTCAGCTGAAAACACTGCAAAGATTATTCATGTCACCGCGGCTGTGTAATTATAAATGAGCTGCTGCTGCGACTTCAGGAAGAAGACTCTCTCTGCAGCTGTGATCGACAGCTGGCGGGACTTTGTCTGAATCCCACCCGACACAAGACAAGAAGGTAAATCAGTCAGTAAATTCGTCTGAAGCAGGACAGGCAGGGAAGAACCAAGTACCGGCATATAATTTAAAATGATTTCAAAGTCCAAGATTGTGGCCCTTTTCAGCAAAATTAATGCAAGTCTCACAGGTCCATTTTTCAGCTCAAAACACTGCAAAGATTATTCATTTCACCACGACTGTAGAACTCCTGGTTCTAGCCTCGTTATAAATGAACTGTTCTGCACTGAAAACCAACGAGCTGCTGCTGCTGCTGCTGTCCACGCCGACTTCAGGAAGAAGACTCTCTCTGGAGCTGTGACTGACAACAAGCAGAACATTGTCTGATCCGACCCGTCACGAGACGAGAAAGTTTTAAGTGTGGAAATCTACGGTGGCCCAGAAGAGTCAAAACAAACAAAAGCCACAACAACACAACACAATAAGCCACAACGCTACAAAATTAACCACAACACAACCAAATTAACCACAATACTACAAAACTAGCCGCAACGCTACAAAATAAGCTGCAACACAACACAACGGCTGCAACGGAAGATGTTTTTTTGAACCCGGAAATAATTACATCCAAATGAATCGATGCATGTGTCTCAAACATGACTTACACAGCACCACATTAAAACAAAGATCAAGTCTCAGAAGCAATCATCAGAGCATCACACAGGCTCATTCACAGCTCACACAAGTCAACAAGTGACTCAACAGCCAAGAGAAGCAACACACTAAATTATTAACTCTGAGAGAGTACACGTCAGCACAACACAACCGCCTCAGAGCCCAGCTAAACCAGATAACAGGACTTCTACAGCAACAACAAACGCAACGCAAGGAGTTCGACACACACAGCCGCAGAGGATGCTTCGGCAGGTATGGAGGTCTACGAGGCAACAAAATGCTGCTTTTTGCAATTTAACAAACAGAATAAAGGTTTGACACATCAGAAACTGTGTTTTAAGGAGTATTTAGTGTCTCAGGAATAAACTAGTCAAGATTTGATCAGTCTAAATATAATGAGTTTTAGATCTGGAGCTGGTCTGATGTGGTCCAGATGCTTCTTTTTTTGGGCATTTTTAGAAGCTGAATAAAGTTTTTGCAAATCAGTTGTGTTTTAATGGCTCTTCAGCCTCTCTGTTATAATGTAGTCAAGATAAAACCAGGATATATGTATACGGTGGTTTTAGATCCAGTTCTGCTCTAATGTGGACGTTGTGTAAAAAGAAAGCTGTGAAATATCCTTTTTTCAGCAGTTCTACACATAAAGTTAAAGTTTCACAAATCACAAACTGTGTTTTAAAGAATATTTAGCCTCTACCAGACAATTCAGCTCAGATTTTACCATTTTATTTATATATATATATGGTGGTTTAAGATCTTGAGCTAGTCTATTGTGGTCCAGGTGTGAAAAAAGCAGGGAAATCTCTCTTATTTTGCATTTTCACACATAAAGTAAAAGTTACACAAATCAGAAATTGTGGTTTGATTAAAATTCAGCATTTCTCAGACAATTCCATTCAAATTTTAGCTTTTTATTTGTATATATGGTGGTTTTAGATTTTGACCTGGTCTAATGTGGTCAACTTAAGGGCAAAAAAAAAGCATTAAAAAAATAAATAAATAACTTTTTGACATTTCACAGAGAATGAAAGTTTCACAGACCTGACAGTGGTTTCAGAGAGCATTAAATGTTCATCTAAAATATCTAACACGGTTTTATATCATTAAAATGTAGAAAACAGTGAGCTACAAGTTAAGTTTCCCTTAACTTTTCCCTTAAACGCTGCCGCTGGAAGCTAACTTGAACAGAGATTCAACAGAAGGTGTGTTTGACTCACCTGGTTTAATGTTGAAGGTAATTCTTCTTTCTTTCTTCCACAGAGAGGAGCTGGTCCATATTCTTGTCATTTCCAACCGCACCTGTTGCCCTTTAGTTTGTCCTTAAAGCTCCGTGGATGTTAGCTACCTAGCATTAAAGAAGCTAACATTAGCATAACTGGAAAGTACGCTACCTCGCTAAGTTGTTTGGTAAAATGTTAACTTTCTGCTGTCTGGTATGATGACAGAGCGCAAATAACTTGTTATAATTCACCTCTGGGTTTCTCCTCCACAGTCTGGTCCGTTCAGTTCGTCAGTTTTTACGACAGTGAGCGTTTCTGGCGTTTTTAATTAGTTTAACCTGCTGGTGATTGCGTCTAAATGGGGTGCAGTACCACCTTTGGCCACTACGGCAGGTTAACCATAGCAGCCGTTACAACCCAGAGGGGCGCTGTTTCACCCACTACAGGTGGAAATAAAGTGAAAGTTGAATTTTTCTCTTTAAAATAAAAACTCCACTAAAAGTTTGATTGTTTCTTAATGTGTCTTAATTCTTATTTCATGCATTTTAATATTAGGATTAAATATAAAACTATGGCTGTTGTTCCACTGATTAATTACTGAATATTTTACAGATTAGTCTAATAATCTTAATGATAAATTCTTCGGTTCAAGTCTGCCTGTTTATCTAGAATTGGTTAAAAAAATTTTATACATTGTGTAGATTTTGCAAGTAAGAATTTAATTGTACAGAGTAACTGTCTGGTTTTCTGTACATATGATAATAAATGTCTTGAATCTTAAATCTTCTCCAAAAAAGCAAAAATAATTCTTTAATTTAAGTGTATTTTGAAACCTTATGTTATTATATAATGCAGCAAAGTACAAGATATAAACTAGGGTTTGCATATGAATGTGCAAAACTCTAGTGTTGAACTGGAAACTCTAATATGATCTTTTTTTAAAAAGACAAAATAAAACATTTAAAAAGAAAACTATCACTGCAACTCCAGAAGAAATGCAGGTTCGAGCTGCATATTTAAGCAAATTGCAACACGGGAATGGTGGATACTTTACAATAAAAGTGTGGAACAGCTAAAGAAACTCTATTGTGTAATCAATCTCTGACTTTTGTCTCTGGATTAACTTTAACTCATGAGTCTGGTGAGTTTTTCAGATGATGTCGCAGTTATAAAATCAAGATTTTATCAGTGCAGAGGAGCAGCTTTAAAGTAACCGCTGCACAATATTTCATACTTGTTCTGTTGTCTGATAACAAAAACAGAAAAATGTATAAATGAGAACAGCTTTTTGGGGAATTTGGCTGCAATTAAATACAGCATGTGTGAGCACAGAGAACAGGAGAGAAGTAAACACACGTCATTGCTTTCTGTTCAGGTGTTCAGGAGCTGGTTTAGTGTACGAGGAATGTTTTTCTTCTTTAAAAATGTATAGAACTCTCCCTGTTTTGAAGCTTTGTGCCTATAAGTCAGACTGACTACAGCTGACCAATGACCAGATTCAAAAACGACGGACGGCGATGGCACAGTGACACAAAAGGAGAATAAAAAAGCGTCATATTGAGACATTTTTAGCACCAACATCACTGATTATGGCGACAAATTGCAGCTGCTCTATTCAAACTCACTTATTCATAACATGTAGACTGAAAGAGCTGCAGGTTGTGCTTTGAATATTTACAATAATGCTCCTTCTTAATGTTGCAGTGGACACAATGGACCGTACTTTTAAAAGACGTATTGCTTCTGAAGTTGTAATTTGTCCCAGTTCCAGAGGACAGAGGCACAGATGGACAACACAGATGAGGACGCTCAGGCGGGATGGATTAGTTCAGCGACTTTAATGAACACAAAGGTGAAGGAAACAGGTAACAGGAACTAAAGAACAGGTCCATTTTCCCTGCATGCTCTTTCTCGTTTGTTTCAGTGCAGGCTGCTGCTGCCCTCACAGAGTCACGCTACTTTTTCATGAGACTGCGCCTTAAGCTTCGTCCGTCCGGCTCGCATATCCGTTACAGTCTGTTGTGCGAAATGAGCCGTCATCTGTTTGTGCGCTCTCGGTGGCTGAAGCTCGTTACTCGAGCAAGACGCCGTGATGTATGTTATCCGCCGTGCAGAGGATTGTGGGTCAGAATGGCCAGAAAAACATGAATCTGTAAAAGGGGAGCAGATGTAGTCGGACATGGAGGTGTTTCTGTGGGACGACTTTTACATCCAAATCCATCAAAAGGTAAAGGTATCGGAACACACCTGCAGATCTGGAGCTGGTGGAAGTGACTAAACACTGAGGAGGTGATTGGAGTTTTAGGAACAGGTGAAAAGGTGGGTTTGGAGTTTGGAGGTAAAGTCTGAAGGCATCTGGTGGTCGGGAGTGTTCAGAGTTTTTAAAATCCTGACCATTACAAATAGGGATGTCCCGATCAAGTATTTTTGGCTTCCGATCCCAGTCATGTAATATTTGCTGACACCTGATACCCCATTTTCCTACGTAATGATACCATTTTCCACACTTGAAGTATTACAGATTGACTGTAGTACCTGGCTGTGCCACCAGGTGGAGCCTCTTACCATTTAAGACTGTAGCAACCAGTGGAGCAAGATGATAGCATTAAGCTTGTAAAGGGACACCACAACAGAGACTTCTATGAGACTCATAGAACAGCAAAGAGTGACAGCTGAAGTAGAGTTCAAGTAAGGCAGCAATTTTACTTTCCAGAAGAGCATCTGATGGCCTTTCTTGCCGCATTATTTCCTGTTTCTGAGTGGAAATAGATGTAAATAAAGTATCGGACATACGAAGATACTTAACCTCACCTGGTAAAGTAGGGGCGTAACTCCCATTCTGGGGCATAACTGTATATTGTAAAGCCTTATATCACTGTAAATAAAAACTCTGTTTGTCATGATTCCTTTAAGAGGAGAGAAAAGCTTTGAGCTGGCATGTTAAGTTGAAAAGTAATGCAAGAACAATCTGTCTTTTGTGACATTCTTCTTGAACTTCTGAGGTAGCCTTGTAGGTATGGGAAGATACCCATAACTTCAAAATTCATTAAGTATGAAGTCTGATCAAAAAGTTCAGAGACTGTTTGTTGTTTATGCACAATGCCCATAATGGTTACAGGCATGCAACGTCTGCAAGCAGTCACTGTCAAAAGACTATATGTGGCATCAGGCTTTCATCAGTGGGAACTGCGTTGCACATCACAGGTAGTTGTACATTTGCAGTTTCTCCATTGAGCTCAAACTGGAGCAGATGATAAAACATCACATCTGTTTCAGTCACTGGTCGGGATGATCCAAGCTTCATGTGATCCAAGCTCCTGGCTACCATCAGGAGAAGAAACAACAACATTATCACTTTTTATCTGCCATACTCACCAGATTGGACTTCCTGCTCCTTAACAGAAGAAATTAGTCACATTTTGACAGAGTTTAGAAGATTCTTGTCGATGGTGCTTGACATGTTGACCGAACAGGACTTCCAGGGAGCGTTACAACCACTCATTTGTGGCACAAAACCTTCAACAGGGGTGACATCCAAACGTTAATCAGGTGCAATTTTTAATTTCTCTACACTCAAAGTCTTGTACTTTTTAAATCAAATCTCATTCTGCCCATTTCCACCATGCGTGTCCACAAACGATCTGACCATATAAGAAACTCACTCCTCTGAAGTTTGCTGCCGTTGGGTGTTTTATTGGTATTCCGGCGTATGGCGGGTTTAGAGCGAGTCTGGGAAGGTAAGCCGACCCAGAAAACTGGCAGACATTGTATACAGATGGTCGCAGCCGGAGAGGGGAGAGCATGTAAATACAACTGAGGAGCAAAAGGTGGGAAGTTGATCTGCAAGTAAGGTCTGGATGGAGAGTTCACGGCGATGAGGAAGACTTCAGGGGTTTAGCGACGACGGCAGGTGACAGGATCAAGGACTCGGTGGCAGGAGAGTGAGAGGATGTTATTTTATTACCAAATTCACATGTAGATTCCAGCCTCTCAACAACAATAAAGACGAATATATTTGCTGGTCATGACGTAGTGAAATTAGAAGACGCTCGTATGTTCCCTCAACCTCATTGTGTATCAATACTCATTTGTTGCAGCAACGTTCAAGTTTTCTTCTCTCTTTGTGAGAAAAATGACCAAGAGGACACGTCAGAGGTGCCTTGATTTGCTTTGTACCAGCTTCTTTTTGTTGATTACATACTTTCAACAAGCCTGCAGATGTTGTTTTTTTGACCACACACTTCCACCTAAAGCTGGTAAAACCCCTCCACTCCTGAGAGACTTGCACTGGATCCCAATTAAATCCTCTGAGAACGCGCAGGGACGGCGTCAAAACAGGCAAAACTATATAAAAAGAGGAAGTAACTGTGACTGTAATTACCAGATTGAGAGTAGTGCTGCTGCTGCTGTGTGTTCTGGTCTCAACAGTGAAGCCGTTAAATGACGAGAAAACCACAAAACAAAGCAGAATTTCCACCGAAGTCAGTCTTAATAGAGTCATCTATTGGATCATAATGACAAGAAATTGCAGTGAAATCTTATTATTGGGTGTAATTTTTTCCGCAGTGGGGAAAAGTGCACCGTGATTTATTTGTGGGATTAACATAATTATGTAAAACACCAGTAAAATGTCAACCTGCAGGTCCAATGAGAGGATGAGTTGAAGTTCGAGTGCGGCGAAAGCACAAAGATGTAAAACGTTTAGAGCCTTTTCTCAGATTATCTGGACCAGCTGCAGGAAAACATGCATCTCCTGGTGCACTTTGGCCTTTTTCATGCCAAGAAAACAGCGTCTTCAGAGCCCTGCTGGAGCTAATGTGAGGATGAGGAGGACGGATGACGGTTACATCTTGATTACAGAAGACCGTAGTCGAGTGTCACCTGCCGTCTCCGGGCCGCGGATCATCGATCCGTCCCCGCCGGTCCCCCGGAGGCCTCCGCTCGCCGCCGCTGCCACCACGGTCGGCGATTAGCTCGTCACTCTCCACATTTCTGGAGCAGAACTAATCAGGCTGGAGAAGAGCCTCGCCCCACCGTCGCCCATGCGTGACTTGTCTTACCGATGTATGCACGAGGCCAAAAGGGAGGCGCAGCAGAATTGGATTTTCTCTCCAGAACCTCCCCGGCGTGCTGACGGGAAGCCGATCTGTCGTTGCCGTTAGAGACGTGCCGAGTTCATCCGTCCTCTGCGTAGCTGATCAGCAGGACTGACTGACTGAATGAAGAGGTAATTATATTGTAATTAACAGGTTTAGACGGATACACTGAGTCTTAAAGGCCGACTGTCAGCACGTCGGCCAACACGAGGGTTAGATCATATCATCAGATTATGTGTTTTTCCTGTGATTTTACCAGCAATTATCTGGAATTTATCCAACAACTGTGAAAATCTGTAATTAAATGTTTTTGTTTTGTTTTTTACAACCATTAAAAAAAAAATGGGGGAAAAAAAGTGAAAAAACACTATATTGTTCAAAAACTAAAAAAAAAAAAAAGAAAGAAAAAAAATTGGGAAAATAACAGCAAATTTCTGTAAAGTAATATTTTGTTCTAGATAAAATACTACAAAAAAATATGTTGGAATTTTACATTAAAATTAATAAAAGAACAAATTACTATTTGTAAAAAAAAAAAAAAACAGGAAAAAAGAAAAATATGATAAATAATAATTAAAGAAACCGTGGTAGTGGTGGAGTAGTGTCATGTTTTAAAAAAAAAGTAAAAAGCTGTTTAATGAATAAATAAATAAAGGCGAATATCTGTAAATTTATATTTTTTTGCTGATTTAAATACAAATCGTAAAAAACACAAAATTTTGATGTAGAAGTTTACAGTTTAAGCGTTTTTTTAAAGGTTAACATGTAAATTAATACTTTTTTTTGTGATTTTACTGGATATTATGTGTAATTCAGAATGAAAAGCAGTTTCAGATCAGGTCCGCCTCCATCCATCCCAACACCTCCTATGATGAACCTGTGGAGGCGCCGCTGAGCCTGAGCATCGCTCAGCATCTCCATAAACATGTGGTTTTTATTCAAGGCGTCTACCTGTGGCCTGCCGTCACCGACACGAGCGGCGGTGAAGGTGACTGAGGATGACAGGCAGCCGAATGCCTTTTCACCTGCAGCTGATTTCTGAGCGCTTTAGACAAATGGGAACAGGCCGCCGCAATTATTGCTTCCCGCTGACCTTCAGCTCCGTGATGGAGCTGTCACCGCTTCATGCTCGGCCTCGTTTTTTTTGTCCCCCCCCCTCCACATCTGCACCGTTTCCAGCTTCCCGCCTAATTCTCAGCTAAGTGGTTCCGATTGGGATGCTTCCTCGTCGCTCCGTGGATGTTTGGCGGGAACTTCTTGACCCTCTTCGCCTGATGGTTTCCGATGGCGTTCATGTATTATGGAGGCAGACTCGTCACTCGGCGCTTCACGTTACTGAGAGAGTTTTCTTGGACAGACGAGGGAGAATGCAGCTGATAAATTCTGCATGTAATGATTAAATTTAAATACAGAGGTCAAGAGCCCTCATTATTTGCACTAAAATATTAAAATACCGTTAATATTTCATGCCGACCAAATATGCGGCGCTGAATTAATTTCAAAAGAAAAATGTTTGCGTAGAATAAAGTGCTTTGGGGGGGCCGGCGTGTGAAGCGTCCTGGAGCTGAACGTCTAATTGGGCCGCTCAGAAGCTCGCTGTGGCGACGCGCTGCATCAGGAGGTGAAAGGTGTCGCCGCCTCGGTTCCACCTGATCTGGGCCGATCTTTATAGCAAACCCAGTGTGAAGAGTTGAGACTAAAAATAGAGCTTCAAGGAGGAATTAGTGCTCAGAGAGGAACGTCTGCTGCTCTCACCTCATTTAAAGTCCATTAACAGGACATGACTCCCCTCCAGTAGCGCTTCACTGATAAATAAACATCTTGAGGTTAGCGATACATCATCTACACTGTAAAAAATTAACTTTTAGAAATTAGTTTTAAATTTACAATTTACTGATATTTTACCGATTTTCCCTGTTTTGTTAAATTACAGTTAAAATCTATTGAAAACACAGAAGAACAAATGAATTTACATGTTCAACCTAATTTTTTTAAAATTTTTGTAAGGGTCAAAACTGTGAATAATGTCCACATACATTAAAATAAAAACTTTTACAAATGTTTTTTTTTTTTTTAGGATTTTATCTTTAAAAATTACATTTATGTATTTATTTATTGATGTACAAATAGTTTTTAAAAATAATTTTATGTTTCATGGTAAAATTACACTTTATTTAATTAATTATTTATTTATTCATGTAGGAAGAGTTTTTTAAGGAGTTTATATTTCGTGGTACAATTTCTTTTTTTAAAATTACAAATAGTAATTATTTTTTATAATTTTATGTTTCATGATAAAATTACACTTTTATTTATTTATTTTTAGATTTTTTAAAAAAGCTTAAAATTTTTTTTTAATGTTTCATGGTAATTGGTATTGAGATATTTGCTGTTATTTTCAGAATCCTTATAGTCTTTAATGTTACAGTATTCCACCATATTTTAACATATTTTTACCTTTTACTGCCAGATTTTTATTTCATGGATTTAAAAAAAATATAAAAATTGTATTTTATGGTTTTCAACTGTTATTGTACAGAATTGTCTTGTTTTGTTTAAATACTATTATGTGTAATAAAATCACACAGGTGTCAATTTACATGTTAACCCTAAAAAAACAAACCGGGTCAAACTGTAAATAATTTCCACATTAATAATCTGTCATTAAAAAAATGTGTTCAGTGTTTGGCAGTAAAATTTACACTTTTTTCTTTATTTAAATCAGCAAAAAATATTATTTTACAGAAATTATTTTTACAATTTTGTACGGTTTTTGAACATTATTGTGTGTAAAAGTTTTAAAATCTATTTTGCTGCCACACTTTTACAGTTTTTTCACAGATTTTCTTTTTCATTTACATTTTTTAGCATTAACTCATTTCACAGTGAACCCTTTAGATGTTCAGGACCTCCTCTAGTTTGGAGGTGTCTCTGCTCCGGTGCATCAAACTGTAGAAAACTCCAACTAGTGGCGAATCCGCCTCATATTTCCATTTAACAGATTATAAACGTCACACTAATTGAAATGTACCACATTCTCTCACTCAGTTTTCAGAGGATTTACCGTCGGCTCATCAAAGCAGCATCACGGCGGCTCCTCCTGATTATTCAGAGGAACAAGGACGCCGTTCTCGAGCGTTGAAGGCGGTGTTGAATATTTTATCTGCTCTCACCTCCTCTGTTTGTTTGGCTGAACTTGACCCTTTAACCCCTGATTTAGAACGAAGAAGAAAAAAACAGACTTGAGTTGGAGATTCAAACTGAAAATCAGCATCGGTGAAGGTTTAGTGGCTGAAAGGAGTTCATGTGACGACTCTGAACAGACACGGAGAGGAAACAGCATCCAGCAATAAAATCAATTAACACACATGTAGTAATGATTCATGTGTAATTAGTCAATACAGTCACTGTAGGGAGCAACTTGGTAAAGGTTTTATTACAGTTATAAAGTTGTTCTGCTTTTTATTTAGCTTTTATGGTATTTATTTTTATTATTATTATTATTGTCATTATTTTAGATCAGATGTGATTTTCTGCCACGTTTCTAATTGAACATTTTTAGCAGAATTCAGGGTTAACAAAGCTATTTTAGTAAAAATCAACATATATTT
>NW_007578463.1:229345-232385 GCF_000690725.1 Stegastes partitus
CCCGTCTGTTTCTGACACTCTGTGGACATCAGCAGCTGATCGTCAGTGAAGCCGTTCAGTCACTTTGCTCGTTAATAAATCAGCTCTGAGGTCGTCTCTAATGAACTCTGTCATCAACACGAGGCTGCAGCACTCTGAGCCTCTGACTGCAGCCATGAGGCCGGTGTCAGAACCCGCCGGGTCAGCCGGTCCACTGAGGAGGTCACCAGAACTGTGGGAACGTTTTATAGTCGCGGCTTCATGTTGGACAGTCTGCTGTGGTACTGAACGGGAGGCAGGACGGGTTCAGATCCGACTTCAGATGAGCGAATAAAGACGAGACTCAGACTCGGGTCGAGGTCAGGTATCGATCGGGCCGCCGGTGTCAATAACAAACGGCCTGGTTCGCCCACGCCGGTGAACTGGAGTCAGCTTTATGTTCAGCTCTGCTCCGAGTCAAACTGTAAACCTGCAGCTTCTCTTCTGAAGACGACGGAGACGGGATGTGGGTCAGGGGACGGGTCTGGATTCAGGGGCGAAACCTGATCAATGTTCTGCTCACAGCAGCCAGACGCAAGAAGTTTAGACTGTAGGAGAGCAAAACTGTGAATCAATGGAAGCTTCAATGTGTTTAAAAGGCAAACAGTCAACCTGATGAGTTCACTGAGATAGTCTGGTTCATAGGGAGGACAGATTTTAAATTAGGTTTAAGGTTGTTTTTTAAAAACTGTAACCATGTTGCACTGTAAAGAAAATGCATTTTTAATGTTTTTAAAGAATTTAATATAATTTTACAGATATTTACTGTTTTGCTAAGTTGCAGCTCAGATACAGTAAAGTTACAGTAAGAAGTGATCATTTACATGTAAACTATAAAAAAAAAACTACAAATAATGTTCAACAAAAAACAGGTATTTGCTTTGATGCGGACGTTATGAAGTGTTTTTGGGTTGTTGTTTAACATTTGAATTAATGCTTTCTTTCTGTGATGTTTCTAGATATTAACTCTAAATTAATAAAACAGGGAAAATGTAGAAAATAGCAGTTAAAAAAAACACATTTACCATCGTTCAGTCCTCAATGTGGTAACTTTTAATGCCAAATAACAGCAAATATCTGTAAAATGATGAGATTTTTGCTGATTTAATAAAGTAGAAAAATCACAATTTTATGAGTAAATTACTGTTTATAAAAATACAGGTTTTTGATGTGGACAATATTAAGTGTTTTTTGTTTTTTTTTTTGCAGTTAACATGTAAATTAATACATTTTTTCTGTGATTTTACAAGTTATTCTGACAAAACAGGAAAAATCGGTAAAACCACAAAATTCCACTTCCATCTTTTCTTCCCAGACTTCTGTCGTCACCGTCTCTAAATCGGTGACGAGCAGCAGCTGCCCTCCGACTCGACGACATCTGACTCCATTAAACTCGCACAACCGTGAGTGGAAACGAGAGAAAACACGAGCGGCGGGTGAATCATTCACGGCGTTCGTGTCGAGGACGACGTCGGGCTGCGACACTTGACTGCGGTCCACGGATTATCGGATCAGATCAGATAAATTAAACCAAACTAATCAGCCAGGAGGGAATTTTTAAGACGCAGCGACTCGGTGCCAGTCGGGTGTTTTTTTTACAGATACTGTACCAGAACTCGTGCACGACTTCCCTCCTCCTCCTCCACAAGAAGCTGCTTTTCATATTCCTGCTCAGCATGAAGAACGGCTGCAGCAGAAGGAGACAATTAATCACAGTAAACAAGAAGGATGTTTGTTTTATCCTCATTTCTTTGAGCCAGGGTGGGTTTTTTTTTTCCTTTCTGTGCTGCTTTCATATCAGCAGCTGCATAATGTTACTCTCTGCTGGGTATCAATCACCTGTAAGGAAACACAAGCACGTAATTTCCTGCAAATCTAATTTCATATACCGCAAACAGCTCGGGGGGATGTAAGCTATGCAAAGAAAGAAGTAGTTTATATCTCATAATCTGCTTATTTAAAGTATCTGCTTCTGTTTTCTCTGCTGGAACTTGTGTTTTGTGCCGCTAAACGAGGAGCTGTTGGTGTGAATGTGAGGCCCACAACACGAAGCTTTTCTCCTCCAATAAAGGATCAAACTGCAGTTTTCGTCGTCTTTGCAGAGATTCATCTGGAGTCCGTTGTCTTAAAGAGCTGTTAGAGTCCCATGGATCAGGAAAACGGGGCGATGCAAGTAGGGCAGCGTGATACGGCCAAAAACAGTTATCATGATATAAACGAGAAAATTTGTCGTGACGACATAACTGACGCCAGACAAAATACTTCAAATCTCCATCCGTCCATCCATCCATCGTCTTTCGCTTATCCGGGGTCGAGTCGTGGGGGCAGTAGGTGGAGCAGGTCGTTCCAGACTTCCCTCCCCCCGGCGACCCTTTCCAGCTCTTCCTGGAGGATCCTGAGGCGTTCCCAGGCCAGCTGAGAGATATAATCCCTCCAGCGGGTTCTGGGTCTGCCCCGGGGTCTCCTCCCAGGTGTTTGGAAGCCTCTCCGGAGGCGTCCGAATCAGATGTCCAAACCACCTCGACTGGCTCCTTTCAACGCGAAGGAGCAGCAGCTCTACTCTGAGCTCCCTCCAGATGTCCGAGCTCCTCATCCTATCTCTAAGGCTGAGCCCAGCCACCCTGCGGAGGAAACTCATTTTGACCGCTTGTATCCGCAATCTTGTTCTTTCGGTCATGACCCAAAGCTCGTGACCATAGGTGAGGGTTGGGATGTAGATGGACTGGTAAACGTTTTCACCACGATGGTCCGGTACAACGCCCGCATTACTGCTGACGCCACACCAAGCGAACGTCCACCTCTCGCTCCATTTTCCCATCACTGGTGAACAAGATCCCGAGATACTTAAAACTCCCTCGCTTAAAACAGCAATAGGCTGCAGGGTGGCACTGTGGTTAGCATCGTTGCCTCACAGCTAGAAGGTCGCCGGTTCACGTCTTTCTGTGTGGAGTCTCCATGTTCTCCCCATGCAGCGTGGGTTCTCTCCGGGTTCTACGGCTTCCTCCCACAGTCCAGAAACATG
>NW_007578463.1:233621-252581 GCF_000690725.1 Stegastes partitus
AGATTCAAGGTCAAGAATGAGAGTTTCAGGTGGTCTGGAGGAGACTCGAGGGACTAAAATAACAGTTATGTGGCTCAAAGAGGCAGCAGATAGAATTGTACCATCATGTGTGTGCAGTTACTGACATTATATCATGAATTTATAAAGAATATTACATTTAAAGTCAGATATGAAGATTCAAGACGCCGGCCTGACTGGTGTTCCATCAGATTTTCACGACAAAAACGAAACCAGAATTCAATAAAATGTAAAATTACAAGATGGGAACTGAAACAGTTTTTCCTCTTTACTGTCAGTAATCTGCTTGTTCAGGGATTTCTTGGTTTTTCCTTGTACTTTTTTTGTATTTTAACTTTAATTTCTAAATGAGTCAGCTGCTATAGTAGCCAGAGGATTTAATATTGTAGGTTCTTAATGTTAACATTCAGGTCAGTCGGGTTTATTTCTATCATATAGAATATTTAGGGCTTTACCTCAGTGTTTAAATCAACTGTCTGAATCTGTTTTGTGCACAATGTTGTAGGATTTTAATTTTGATATTTAATTTATTTGGGTAAATCTGCATAATACAGAAGTTGTATAGTCTAAACCTTAATAATTAGTCAGGTTTGTATTTTATAGAATATTGTATGTTCTTAACATTAATATTTAGATTAGTCTGATAATTTTGCTCAATAATTTTATAGGATCTCACATTGAATATTTAAATTAGCCAGGAAATCTAGTGAAGTCATATTACTACATAGTTTTAATGTTAATATTTAAATTAGTCAAGTCACTCTATATTATATTTTATACAATGTTGTACGATCTTGGCCTTAATATTTACATTAGTCGGGTAATTTAGAATATTGCAAGGTCTTAGCCTCAATATTTAGTCAGGTGTATTTTTATTTTATAAAATATTGTAGGATCTTAGCTTTAATATTTGAATGTATTTTACATAATATTAATATTTAAATTAGTCTTAAATATAGAGTAGAATAGAATAGAATAGACTTTATTTAAAAAAACAGAGAAAGAAAGTACAAATATGCAGGAGAACTAACACTGTAGGATCTCAGCCTTCATATCTCGTCAGGTTAATTAGTTCTATCTATTTGTATTTATTTATAGTTTCACTGGATCTTATAATTAATAATTAAATGGTCAAGTGGTTTTTATATAGTTTATAATATTGCAGAATCTTTACTTTATAATTACATTTTTTAAAGGTTAATTTGTAGTTCATCTAATTTTGAAGGGTTTTAACCTTAATATTTAAATGCTTCTTGTAAATAAAACATTTAAACCTGTTGCACGTCTTATTTCTCTGCTGGAGAACACCTCGGCTTTTCCTTAAAATGTGCTTTATAAAGTATATCATCTGTTTAAAAGTCAGGACGTTTCTGTCTGGCTTCTGGTTTTCTTTTTAAATTTAATTACTATTATTACTACTTTTTTTTTTAAACTGTTGTTATTGATTCCTCTGTGTCCTGATACATTTTACTCTGTTCTATTTATCTCTCATTACTTCACTCTTTGTTATCGTCTTATTTTATGAATTCGGCTTCGTCCTGCTGCTGCTGTTTCCTCGTTACATTTATTTATGGAAGTTTCCTCAGATCTTCAGTCGCTGTTTTTATTAAATCCTTTATTTCTAAAGCAATGTTTTTAGCGAGTGTTGTTTTTATTGTTTATTACCTTTTTATTGCTTTTGTTCTGTAAAACATTTGGTGCTTTGCAAATAAAGTCAGACGAACAGAATGATTGTTCTAATATATGTGAAAACAGCCTGCAGCTTGAACGAAAAGGTTTTTTGTCACATGACTGTTGGTCACAGTGGAGTCATTAACGGCTTTACAGTTGCGTTGAAAAGTGAAGAATATTTTGATTTTTACAGAATCTGTTTAGTGCAAATCTTTCATTTTTAGCGAATTTTAAAATGAAATAATTTTGATGAAATCCTTTGATTTTAAGCTCGGGTTTGGTTTGGTTGGTTTTCCGCCTGTCACAGATGAGTAGTTCAAGGAAAGTTGGAAAGCTGCAAATAATTTTCAGTTTTTACAGTTCCTGGCTGATAAATGAGGCTGTTTGGGCAATTATTATTGTTATTTTTTAAAAAGGGTAACATGCTTTTTGAACTGTTCGGCAGGTTTTTGGGGTTCAGAAAGTTCAATCAAACTTTGGGTAGAAGTGAAAGTTGTGCATTTTTCCACCAATTTTTTCAAGTTAATCTGAGGATTCAGATTAATTAGATCAGATTCGACGCTTTTCTCTTTAATAATTCATGTGTTTTGTAACCTGCAGCTCACCAGATTGTGTTTCTAGCATCTTATACAGTAAAACATCTCTAAAACCTTCCATTAGTGTTTTTCCTGTAGCTCATTAACGCCGATTATTTATTGTGGTAATTAGTTCATCTTCTCTTCATCCTTTCTCCTAACCGACAAACTTTTCTTCTCTTTAAGCCCTAAACTTACGATAAACAAGCAAGACGAGCTGCAAAGACGACAAAACGTAACCAAATAAGGCGGTAAAGAAGGAGCACATGGAGTCAGAACAAAGAAGCCTCCAAAGACTTTAACTCCACCAGAACAGAGTGACGGCAGATATCGATTCCTTTGCGTCTTCCACCTGCAGTCAGGTACTGTACATATCGCCCTTCTGTCGATTCCTAATTATATAGGTGAATGATTTCCTGGCAAAGCTCCGCCGCTGACGACAAAACGTGCCTTTTCTTTTTGCTGATGGCAGGATTAGCCGGGCGAGGCGGAGAGAAAACGTAGAGGAAGCCTTCTTCTAAAATTCTTCATAACAAACTTCGTCAGGGCGGCGTTACGCTTGTCAAATTTTCCGTCTTTAACCGAAGCTCCAGGATGTAAAAACAGATCTGTTGTGGCACAGGGGTGGATTTGGACAAACACTAAAACTGCTCAGCGTTGGTGTAAGACGCCACCAGACGACGGATTCTGGCGGCGAGGAGTGAAAACCGTCCCTCCTCCTCCTCCGTCAGCTGGATCCTCACACTGCCCCGCTGTGGGCCTCTGCTCCTCCACTATTTTATTTTTCCCTTCTTCCAGTCTGTAATGACTGCATCAGCACCCGACGGTTCTCGCCTTATCTGCTCCGCTCGCTGCCACCTCCGTCTCAGGTGAATTGCATGAGATTTACTCATTGTCATGGCAACACTAAAATATTCCGGTTCCACTGCTCAGATGCTCAAACGCCGGTGGAACGCCGCGGCATCCTCGAGGCGGCGTCCGGGTTGACGTCCGCGCAGATCCTCGCTCTGATTAGAGAACGAACCCGAGTTAATCCGTCTCTAGCCGCCCGAGAACGAGCTGAAACCTAAAAGGGATTATCACTTCCTGTCACGAATCTATCTTCCCGAGGTTTGCCGTTAAGTTGCCGAAGAACGAACGCGCTCATTAGGTTTTGAATTACCTTATTACACCGCTAAATAAATTGATCTGGTTGTCGGAGGCTCGAGGCTGCAGTTTATTTCCACACACTCTGGAAATGTGGAACACGATTCAAGTTCCTCCTCAATCAGTTAAATGAGGCGATGGTGATATAATGAAACGAGAGACGCGCTGTATGTGTGCAACATATGGCTCTTTAAAGCAACATTTGGAGAAAAGTAGGTCTGGTCCGTATAGCAGTTTCTGTTGTCCGGATATTCGGCCCAATTAATGACGAATATCCTGAATATTTGGAGCATTCGGTCCAGGAGTGAGCGGGCGTTTCCGCTATCAGTCGGCAATGGAGGGGAATATTCGGAGATCAAAATTGCGACCCCGATACCAGCACAGCGAACGAATAGTCGGCTATTTGGCTAATCGACCCGATAGCCCTAGAAAAAAATCTCATCTCTATGTATGAAAGTTACATATTTATGTGTTTTTTCCCATGAAAACAGTCGCTTCCTGCATTAAAATGACTTAGATGTGCAGCTCGAGCACACCAGCTCACCTGAAGCCCTGCTGTAAAACTACTCTCTAACCCAAAGCAATTCTATAAAAGCATTAAAATGAATACCCTGGGGTGGATAATCACCCCTAAACAGGTGAGGTTCTCTCACCTTGACTGGCTAAACTGGGTCCTAGTGCCCCCCCTACTGCACAACAAATGTGCAAAAGATGGTGATTTTGATAAAAAATTGTACATGAAGTCTTTGACAATGCATTCTGAAGGTAACATGGAGAGTTTCTGTGCTAAACCAGACAACAAACTTTCACTAAACTCAACCAAATGCCCCTCAACGTAACCATAAAAAGAGCAGTTTCCTCATTAGGTTGATGTAACACCCATCATCGTTATGTTTTCTTTAAACTGTGCCTTTGTTAACTCGTCACATCTCACTGCTTCCACATGAACCATTCAGAAAGAACAGCTCCCTCTCAGTCCAACAGGTTCATCTACTTTCTCCAGCTGCTAACTTTAAAAGGTCTCAGCTACGAGCAAAACTCACCAAAATGTTCTGCTGGTGGCTGCAAGAGTGAACACAAACGTCTTCGTGCACTCCCAGCATCGGAGGAACTGAAGATCCAGCGGGTTACTGTTAGAGTAGAAAAACTAGAATTAGCTTTGATCGTAACATCTGTTAGCTTCTCGTTTTAAATCAGCTGAATTCCCAATGAAGCTGTTCTCGTTTCTGTTTCTGTTGTCAGACACCAGAACCAGAAGGAGGAAACAGCGACTGAAAGGCAGCCAATTAAGACCACATGTTAACCAGCAGTCACTTCAGAGTCATTTCCAAGCTGCTGCTTTTCAGAACGACTGATTTCCAAACTGTGACATTGTCGGATAAACACGAGTTTAAAAAAAAAAACAGCTATGCGGCAAATTTACCGACATTTCCAGGTAAAATGTTCCTCAGAAAGAAAGTTAGAAGTGATAGAAAGTCCAGAGAGTCTTCTTCCTGAAGGGGGCGCCTTACATTTAACACTAGAGACACTAAAACATCCATTTAGAACACAAATAAAACCAGGAGTCACACAGTCATGGTGAAAAGAACCGTCTTTGTGGTGTTCTGAGCTGAAAAATTGAAAAAGACTTTTGTTAAACTGCTGAAAAGGGCCATAAAAGTGACCGTTTAAATCAGGTTTTTCCTTTTAAAGGCGGCAGTCGCAGAACATTTTGATTGGACTTCCTGTTTGAAATAGAATTTGAACACAAACTGTAAAGTTATAACCAAATCTGTCCATCTCGGTTTTCAGGATCTTCCACTCTACGCCGTACGTGGGTTCAGACGCACAGTTTAACAGCGTAAACGAGGAGCTATTGTCGCCGTTTCAGCTGCTTTCACGCTCAATCACTGCCTCTGAATTAAGTGCCAGGTAATTTAGCTAAATGGCTGCTGTGTGTTTCCTGTCAAAGTGACGCCGTCGAGTTCCCCGCTCGCAAATAAAACTCTGTGAGTGAAAAAACGCCAGACCTATAAAAAGAAAGAACGATCGCACGTCGCATCCAGGAGCACAGCTGTGAAACGGGCGGCCCTGATTTTCCCTATCAGTCCTCCTCACGTCGTCGTTCGCTTCTTTCTGCCGAACTGGTTTCTCCCCAGAATTGATAAGAAACAGGAGGCTTAAAGAAAAGCAGCGTCGGCTCCTAAAAGCCTCCCGCTAAGAGACGCTGCGCCCCTCCGTCGCCGTCCCACTCCAGAGGTTTGACAGAAACATGTGCAAATTTCTAAGAAGAAGTCTGGATTTCCGGATGGGCAGCTTCATTCATCTCCGCGTGAGGGAGGAAGACGGAGATATCGGAAACCTTCCCTGCAGCCAAAATAAAAACCCAGTGGGGGTTTGGAAGTCGGGACACTTTACATGCAAATTGCTTCGAACTTTCAGGAGTTCTTTGTGCTATAATGAAAGAAAAACGCAGAATTAAAAAAACTGGATTTTTCTTTTAAAGCCGGCCCGCTCGATGGCGCCGTTAAATGAACTGGTCTTCGGTTTTCATTTTCCGAGGGCGAAATGAACCCGGCGATAAGGCCCCGTCCACTGGGACTGACCCCGGCATCGCCGCCGCACACAGCATCCTCAGATATTAAAAGATTATGCCGGTCAGAGGTTACCAAGACTGTGACAAGTAACTGAGACATGAACCACAATCCCAGCCGAGGACACATCCCCCATATTAGCTTCCTGCCACGTCCATTTATCTCGCTCCTGTGGGACGACACGTTTGTGGGCGTCAGTCAGGGTTCAGCCGGTCCGCTTGGGTTTCGCCTGTGTTCGGTTTTAGCGCCTCGCTCCGCCGCCGTGCTTCCTGCTTTAAGAATGCTGCAATTTCCAGCAACGCGCAGAGCCGGAAAATAAAAAGTCCGGGTTCTTGAAGAGCGCGATTCGTTAAATGATTCACAGAGCTGCTGTGTGAAATGTTTAATTTCCTTTTTGCACAACTGGTTCTCTTGCAGCTTCTTAACTAATGAAATACTGGAAGCAGCACGTTGGAGAGTTGACCGACAGGCAGCGGGTTTAAGGTGAGATCAATACATTTTCATTAGAGACACTAAGTCTTTATTGTACATGAGCAGGAAGAAGAAGAAGACTTCTCCAGTCGTTTGTTTGTCTGACAGCTCTGGTCAGCTTTGAATTGCAGCAGGTTGAAAGCGAGGAGTTAAATTTGGTCTTGTTGTGGAAATACATTAAGCAATACTTTTAACATGAAGGATGCATCGGATTAGCACGTGCAACATGAAAGGAGTCGCCTGAAGTGAAGGAGTCCTGCAGAATTCTCACCCGACTGCAGCGAACCTCGGATCTGTGGAGCATTTTGGGATCTTTCTGCAAACTGTCTTGGTTTTATGGGCCACAGCTTTGCTAGTTTCGCTCACTGGAACTATTTTCCAACCTCAGTCGTGCAAACTCAGCAACAACAAGCAAATCGGTGAACAATGTGAAAGATTTAGGAACAAGTAGAGCTAAAAGGATATCTGCTGGATGTGTGGATCGCGAGCATCTTCACCACCAGCAGCTTCAAATGCTAACTTTGAGTGTACGATCTTTATTTGTTGCGATATTTAAAGCAGGACACTGGAGGCAGGATTCAAAAACAGAAGTTAGCTTTACTTAAAAGTGCAGAGAACAAACTTCGGCTTCGAATAAAACAATCTAGACCACAACAACGGAGCAAAGATTAGCTAAAAAACCATAAATGCAAGTATGCCTGTGTTAGCATTTGAAAAGCCTACTTTAGCATTAGCATTAACCCAGCTAGCTAGCTAAACTGGACATCGTCTTCATAACTTTTTGCTGGAATGTTTAACAGTTAGACAGCAGAGAGGTGCGCTTGTTGTCAGGCGGTCAGCAAACACACATTCACACACTCCATCACATTAAACAGTAAGAGGCTCCACCTGGTGGCCCAGACAGGTACTACAGCTGACCAACAATGCTGTTTTCTGACCGTTAAACTGCAAAACCCTTGTCTCCTGCCTTAACGGTTATTATACTTTACAGTAATTATTTTATTAATACATTTCCTACAGAACCTCCTTGGAACACGGATGTAAAACAAAGGCGAGATCCACAGGAGACAACCGACAAGAGGAAGCACTGGTCTATAAATACACAATCGACTAATTGAAGGTAATGAAGGTGTAGCAGAGGATCACAAAGAAGGGAAGCACAAAGACAGAACGCAAAACCTGCCAACAAAATCAAAGAAAATGTACCTGAACAAAGGGAAAGCAGTCTTAGCACGGATAAAGGAAAACCCTTATAAGACTAACAATAGGCACAGGTTTGGATATAATTGGATGATCTGTAATTCATTCGTCATAGAAACTAACATTTAAAACAAGTCTACACATTTCATTCATTTTTTAATGGAAAATTTGACAATAGAAAATCACAAATGGCCCATTTTTGTAGTTTCTTGTTCCCCTTTTTGTTTTAAACCAAAAGACAAAGTTGTTTTTCAAGTAGTTTTAAACTAAAAATGAAATCACAGAGCTTATCTGTTTCCCTTTTCTTCATGTCAACTGTTGTACCGTCTGTCTCAAAATAAAATTGGAGCAATTTTTGAGTTAAGCTTTTTTTGTTTGTTTTGTTTGGAAACAAATTGAGTGCTGATTTTGTCTGTGTTTCAAAATTATAAGACAAAAAAAAAAAAAGCCACAAGACTTCCATTTTTGGTTTCCAAACGAGAAATGAAAAATGGGACTTTCCAAAAACAAACAAAAAAAAACAGTTTGATGTGATTGTGTGACACCTGAAACTATTTCCCGTCTTCAGTTTTGAAACGAGAACAAATTTATTATTTAAGCTGACATGGAAGTAATAATAACTGCTCTGCTGCCCCAAGAAGAAGCCAAATGATCATTTATCACTTTGATTTGATTTCATAAATATGGTATAAATGGGCAGGAATTAGCCTGATGAAGATGAATTTAGAAAACATCATCAGATGGCAACTAAAACTCCTGGATGTCCATGTAAGTTACAGCACATAAACATCGTCCTCTTAACCAAGTGAGTACATTTTGCGGATGTCAAAACCACCAAAAGACAGTTTTTCCTTTTTTAAAAACACGCTAACTAAGACGAGGGCCGACGCGCTGGAACAGAAACCCCATCAGAAACACAAACCAGAATGGATCCATTAGGGTGTAATTGGACATGTGGAATCTTGCAGAGGCATGCATTGCTCTGATTATATGCTGCTGTGTAAATTAGTTTTTGGCACAGAAAACTGCATTTGCATTTTTAATTTGCTACAGATACATCGATCGGCGGCGCCCAGAGACACGAGCTGTGGTTAAGAGTCTTCGCTCTGGAGGAAACCTCAATTCAATTCGCCAGAGAGCCGCGAAACGAGTCGCTTCAGCGAGAAAAACTGTATTTTTTGTAGATGAGGTTGTATGAAAAAAAATGAAAAAACTCTCAATCTGATAAAAACACGACTGAACAAATGCGATAAATGTGCACGTCCTGCAGATACCTGAAGCTTCTTTAGGAGCTAATGAGCTCATCGTCACTCAGCAGCTGCTATAAGTCAGCAATACAATATATGAATCAGAAATATGGTCAGTAATAAAAAGTCCTACTGCTCTGCTTCACACAAAATTACACAATATGCAAATCAAAGAATTCATTTCAAGTTTATCTAATTAAAATGTGGGCCATCTGCGACTAAAACTGTCCAACAGACGAGCTGGAGTCAGTTGCTTGTGAGTCTTCCTTGGCTTGTAATTGATCAGTGTCAGACTAAATTAAACACAAAGCAAAAAAAAACAAAAAAAACTACAACACAATTAACTTTTTTTTTTTTTTTCTTCTTTCCGAGCAAAAGCAAATGAACAGCAGGTGTGACGGGTAAACCGGCGCATCCTTCCACCGCGCGGTTCGCATGGCAACAAGACCCCTCCAACCTCGAGAGGTCGGCCACGCGGGATTTCTGGGAAGCTGTGCTGTCAGATCTGGCAGCCAGTCAGGCGTAGTGTATGAAGTAGCAGAGGGTAAAGAGCAGCACACACACATGCTCAAATTCCCAAAATCCATCAGCGTTACTCCCCATCCGCCATCACCGTTACACACCACCCTGCGATGCCGCCGCCGCCACCGCCCTCCTCCTCCTCCTCCTCCGCCCTGGCAACCGTGGCGGCGTTTTACCCGGGTTAAACTGATACTCTCAGGGGCCGGAAGGGTGGCGGCGGCCCAAGCTGGCAGGAGGGAGCCGCGGGTTTCAAGGGATGCAATTAATCTCGATCAAAATTCCCCCCTTTTAGGTGTGATTAGAAACGAGCTGGACGAAGAAGAGAGGCAGCGGCGGCGTGCAGAGCGAGCCGAACAACCGAGACGGGGGGGATAATTTGTCTCGCTAACGAGGATGTAATATTGATCAGGATGCAGGCTGAGATCATACAGCACCTCGGTAGCGTTTTCTCCTTCATATTGATTTCAAATATTCAGCCGAGTCAAAGCTTCAAATAGTATCTGATCTGCTTCGGCAGAGTTTTTGCTTTAGTGCTGCGATGCTCAAAGGAAGTCGATACTAAATAAATGAAGAAGATGTTATTTAATCCAAATTAGTGAATGCGTTTAGTCAGAAGTGTGCACAATATACATTCCTAAACTCTTTACTGTGTCATTACAAACATTGTTTGTAGGAGATCCCACGGAAGAACTGCTCCAGCACAATTTCCTAAAAAAACAACAACAACCTAATTACTGCTAAGATCTGAAGGCGTCGGAACAAACAGAGCAACTACAAGAGCGTCAGAACCGGGCCCTGGCTCAGTTATGAAAGGTGGCATTTTCTTTTACATCATGTCGATGGCCTTGTAGGTAGTTTTATATTCCACGGGGGACGGCCCAATCAAGTTTTTTTTAGTCCCCAGTCTGATCCGGGTCATTTAATATTTTGTAATACCGAGACCCACTCTGATACTGTTTCACTTGATAACACACACTTCAATACATTAAAGTTATTAAAATCAATCCAACTTATTTGCTTGGCAACTGAAAAGCTCAGCAAATCTATGCAAAAAAGTTGCATTTCTTCATCCAAGCTGCTCCTTAATGTTGCGTAGATGGTCACAAAGCTCCAGTAGCACACCAACTGTAATGTAGAGGGTCTGTACCATGGCTCCAAAAGCTCCTAAAGATAGCAAAAACCTGTATTCTGTACATGCATGTCAGAAAATACGTTGTAGATTAGCTGCAGTACCTGGTTGTTCCACCGGGTGGAGCCTCTTACTCTTTAAAAAGATGGAGCTACAGGTGTGTTTGCTGACCGCCTGCAAGAGTCGCAGAAAACAAACGCACCTCCCTGCTGTCTGTGTTGATGAACTTTGCAGCGTAAATTTGTGATGGTGTTTAGATTTAGCTAGCTCCCTGAGGCTAATGCTAAGCTAGTATTTTCAAAAGCTAACATGGATAAACTGGCATCTCAAGACGTTTCATCTTTGTTGTGGTTTGGATTTTTGCGTTTCAACTACCTTTGAGTAAGGCTCACTTTTGTTTTTGAAGTAGGATTAACAATGTCCTATCCTTTTAGCTGTAATTTTTGCCTAAGCAGGTACCAGGTTTCACCACCAGGTGGAGCCTCTTACTCTTTAAAAAGATGGCGTTACAGGTGTGTTTGCTGACCGCCTGCAAGAATTGTAGAAAACAAACGCACCTCCCTGCTGTCTAACTGTGTCAGTGAACTTTGCAGTATAAATTTGTGATTTAGCTAGCTCCCTGAGGGTAATGCGAAACTAGTATTTTCAAAAGCTAACATGGGTAAACTGGCATCTCAAGTCATTTAATCTTTGTTGTGGTTTGGATTTTTGCTGCCTGCCTGGATTTTCACATTTCAGCTACCTTTGATTCTGTTCCTCCCGCAGATATCACAATTGTATACTCAAAAATAATACAGAAAGTCATTATAATTAAGACGTTTGCGGGAACAGCAAACATCCTTCTAGCTATAATTTTTCACCTAAAGCTAGTACCAGGTTGTACCACCAGGTGGAGCCTCTTCCTGTTTAACACTGTGGCGACATGAGGAGGAAGTCACTCAAACTGTGGACGGCTTTTCGTTGGTAAGCAGAGAGCGCTTAAGCTAGCAATGTGGCACAATGACAAAGACTTCTGTGGTACTTTATGACCTCCAGACAGAAGTCCTGATAGCTTAGTGACTGAGCTGCCTCACAGATCTTGTGTCTCTTGACTAAACCAGCAGTATTCAGTTGTCAGTCAACTGAATACTGATCGATGACGCTGCCGGTTATTAAGAAAAGTGATCATTATTAGTACCCCGAGCATCTTGCGACGAATTGTTGTGTGTCGAATGTTTTACCCTGTGCTGTCAATCCCAATCACAAAGAGAGTTTTCCTCCTAAATATGGTGGAGAAACTTAAAGCTCAGCTGCATTTAAAGCTACAGATGCTGAAACAGCCCATTTAGAACAGAAGTCGTACAGTCGTAGTATAAATAACCATGTTTGTGGTATTTTGAGGTAAAAAAATTGAAAGACATATTTCATTAATCTGCTGAAAAAGGGGCCATAAAATGTAACCTCTAACAAATTCAATCCACAGAACTACCATGAAATTAAGGAGAAAGAAGTGTTATGAAATCAGAGCGTTATTGGAGGGAATTCCACCATCGCAAAAAAAAAAGGAGCAGACTTGTAAAATTGGATGCTTATGAAATAAAAATGAACTCTGATAGAAAACGTCTGTAAGAATGATGAAACCACATTTCACAACGCCGCGTTCGGTGTCAATCACGTCTTAAACTGCTGCGTAATTACTCCAGTTGTTTATGCTGCAGCCAATTTGTTCACGTAAATATTTCATCGGGTTTTATTTGATGCCGGAGCTCCATTATGAGTTGTTCTTAAGGAGAAGAGATACGACTTTGAGGTGGAAGTGTAATATTGTCAAACCCCTCGACTGCTCGTGTTCTGCTTTGTGGCTCTGCGCTGGCGTTTACTGTTTATACATGTGTTTTTTTTATGTTCTGGCGGCGCTTTTTCTTCACGCTGAAACACCATCACTCTTGTCACTGCAGCATCCCGGTTCCCCCCACCGGGATCAATACATTTTTATGGGATCTCACGTCGTGTTTGGATATTTGATTCAAAACCAAACACCGAGCAGAACCGGGGAGAAGAAGCCGGAGTTGCATCGCTTTGAATTCAGCGGCTTTCCTCTGTGATAAAGACTCTTGATCCTCCCGAGCTGAACCTTCCTCGTCAACTCGCACTGAAGTTGTGCCATCAGCGCTCGGCTTTGATCACCGTGTCAGCAAATATATCTGTAGCTCGCGAAGAAAAAAAAAAAAAGGTGGGAAGTCTGAGCGGCGCGGGGATCCGAAGCCGGCGTTTTTCAGCAATTAGCGGGGCGTTCTACATCATTAGTTTGGGCGAACGTTAATAAAGGGGAGAGCTTGAGTGGGCCACGAGAGGTTATTTAAATGCAAAGGAGCAATCCATCTCATAAACCTGACTAAATGTTTGATTCATAATCTCCCGGTAATGACTCCGCTGTCAGAAAAGGTGTTCCAGTCAAATTTCATCCCAACCTTGTTCGCATAACGCCGCCGGGCCTTCTGAGGTGAAAGACGGAAAACCGACAAAGAGCGGGAGAGCGACTTAAGGCGCGTTCACAAGCAGCAGGGTTTGAGCTGATTTACTTGAACCCTGCTGTTTTTACCTTCAGATGTTTATGTTTCACGCTATTTGACATTCAAACGCCGGCGCTCAGGTTGTGTCTCCTCGCTGCTTCACTCTATTCTGACAAAAGACGAAAAATCTAACAGTCTTCAGATAAATTATTATCTGAAAATTGTGTTTTTCTGGACGCCAGCTGAATGCCGACTCGCTTGTCTAAATGTAAAGCCTTTTGTTTGAAGCTTTGTTCCACTCGTTATCCCAGATGGAGAACGTTTAGGGTTCAGCGTGAGTGAGATTTAGTTGAAAGTCTGTTGATTTCAACCAATCGGTGTTTTGAAAAACACTAAAGTGAGCAACTGGAGACGGTCAGTCAATCAGTAGGTGTTGCCAAATGGGTTCAATATATGAGATCAGTAAAGAAATTGCTGAGACAACGACAGCTACAAGGTGTTTTATATTATATTTTTATAATTTGTCCCACATCCACCCAACCGGTCGAGGCAGATGGCCGTCCCTCCCTGAGCCTGGTTCTGTTGAAGGTTTTTTTTTTCCCCCGCGGGGGTTTTGGGTTCCTTCCCACTGTTGCGGACTGCTGAAGCTTATAGGGAATCCAAATGTTTTGGATTGTTGGGTGTTTCTGCCTTTGTTAAGGGCTATGAGATGACTTGTTGTTGTAAATATGCGCTAGACAAATAAAATTGAATTGAACTGAATTTTCGATGTAGTTTTGAAGCACTGATGCCAAGATACAGACGAGTTTATCTACAAGTTAACGAGAAAACTTGGTAACAAATCTTTTAAAAACTGTTTTTAATGAAATGCTTACATCTCTGGCACACCTCAAACTGCTTATTTTAACCCTATTCAGGACTTTTTCAGCCATTTGGCTGAGGTGACAGGTATCGTTTTTCATTTTTGAAGATTTTTTTTTTTAAATATAAAAAGAGGGACATTTGTCATGCATTTAGAACCAAAAATACATCAACAAGAAAATGTATTTAACACAGTATAAAAGTCTATAATGAATACCAACAAATATTTCGCACATATTCTTTCTTGGGGTCCAGTGGACGCCAAAAGACCTTGTACGTATGGCAACATGAAGGTCCTGAACAGGGTTAAAATATTCTGGTATTGAGTTTTTCTGATGTTTTGACCACAGGGTGTACAGTAACTATAACATTTTCAGTTTGGCCAGTTTGGCCTGATTCGCATTTCTGTATCACTGTGACGGAAACAGCTTTGTTCCAATGTTTCCGACACAATGATGCAGAAATGCGTCCATTTGGCTTATTGTCAGAGTTCCCTGATGCTGCTACAGGTTTTGCTGCAACATCTTCTTTGGAGGGTATCGATGACGATGGCTTTGCAAATGAAGCTGCTGATGACAAGGAATTCATTTTTTTTCGTTCACGAATCAGATTGAAGTCGATTACTGATCAAACCGCTTAAAACTCATCTTTGCATGTCAACGTGACATATTTAGAGTTTTTTTTTTCTCCAGTAAACTAACCCCTTCCTGCCTCAAAGTTTATTCGATATAACTCTGAACTGTTGCTTTTTCTGGATCTGTTAAGTTCCTGCCTCTCTCTTCAGTCACCACTCGCTGCAGTTCAAGCACACCAGCTCACCTACTACATTACTGCACAATGGCAGTCAGCCAAGCAAAACTGAACCAGAACGTCCCATCCTCCAAGCTGGACTGGTTCATTAGGTCTGTCATGGATCAGTGTGTCATAGTCAGACCGATCTGGACTGTTCTGGAGATCAGTTTGACTGCACCTCATTATGAAAAACTCTTGTTTGTTTTGTATTTCCTTAAACCAATCACACTTGTCTTGGGTGTTGTTGTTGGGAATTCAGCAACGGT
Organism: Stegastes partitus; assembly: GCF_000690725.1. Classification (NCBI taxonomy): domain Eukaryota; kingdom Metazoa; phylum Chordata; class Actinopteri; family Pomacentridae; genus Stegastes; species Stegastes partitus. The sequence continues at coordinate 248,585 of NW_007578463.1, forward strand.
GTTTTGCCAAATTGCGACGCTTGAATTATTTTAGCGGAACATTTCCAAGCACGGAGGCCCAAACAGTCATAAGAAAGGATAAATTGCTGAAACAGTTCTTGTTGGTTCATGTTGGTCGCTGCTTGGAGGTTGTGGTTGTAAAGTAGATGATATGGAAAGAGCTGGAAAAAGCTGCATCAGACGCAGGAAGGAAGGAAACGGCAGACTTGTACCTATAGTCTACATCTGCTGACTCAGACTGATATCATATGAGATCATGTTGGTTCCGGCTGAATCTTTAATGTCCTCCCAGTTGCACTTTTTATTTTGTTATTTACAGAATCTGATTGGAGGAAACTGACAAATTTTTTAATGAAACAAGTGGAATCGAGTGATTTTGACGAAATGTCACGATTTCAAGTTTACGTTTTCTTGATGCGCATCACGTGATTAGTTCAAGAACTGTCGGAAAGTTGAAACTCTGATGATTCTGTTTGTTTCTGGCTCTGATAAATGAGGGAATTTTGACGATTTTTTTTTATAAAGATACCGATGAATTTGGGGTCTTTTAGGTTAATCCTGTTCATTACTTTGATTACCACTGTAGAGGATGCTAAAGATTGTTTCAAAATTTTGTTGAAACAAGTTTTTGAGGAGGTATGGACGAGGAAAATGGTGTTTCAAAATAAAATGTAATGCTGATGAGAGCAAAGAATGTTAAATGTACTTTTCCCTGTTTTCTTGGATTTCAGTGGGTCGACGAACAGGACGGATAAAAAGGTTATTTAAGGTCATTCTGGTTATATGTTTATTATGAAGAGTTAGATTAATAATGTTGGATTTATAGTTCTATATATGATTTCATGCATATTGTGCTGAATGACAAGATATTTCTCTACCTTATTTTACTTGACTGTAAAGTTAACAATATGAGCTGTGATGTTTGTTGTGTGTATAAGTGTGATTGTGCGTTTGTGTGTGGACCCCAGGAAGCATCGGCAATGCTCATGCTGGTGCTAATGGTCCTAATAAACTCAACTCAATGGGCCTCATATAGGAGCCGCATATACATCTCAGTTAAGCAGACATCAGACTTTATAGCCACACTGCTTCACATGACTCATGTAATTTTCAGACCAGTAACCTTCGTTTTTTAACTTTCTTATTCAGGCTTTTTCTTAAATTTATTATCCATCTGAATTTATTCACACACACTATATATATATACACACATGCCTCCTCTGATATGCCGTACGTATTCATTATGCTGCGTAATAACATAAAAGATTTAAGCAAGCAAGCCGGTTCCACACACTTATTTCACTGGAATTCGGCTTCAGTGGGAGTAAAAAATAGAACTAATTGCTGTGCACTTTGCCTGAATCACACTGTACCTTTAGGCCTCGTTAAGGACTTCAAAATGAGATGCTACACATGTGGGTTCACACACACACACACAACACACACACACACACACACACTCACAACACACACTCACAATCAGTAGTTCGACTCCTGCGAGCTGCACATCTGCCAGCCTGTTTATTCGCAGCAGCTCAGGGACTCTGCATGTGACCAACCATTAACACCGCGGAAACCCTCCCGCCGCCGAGCCGCAAAAATGTTGTCAGATGTTTGAGTTCCCCTGCCGAGAGCGATGGAGTGCCTCGAAGAGAGAACAATTAGAAAGGAGGCGACGCGTAGGATCCGATGATCGATGCCGGGATTAAAGACGTCACCTGGGAAAAAAAAATCTCATCAAAAGAATGGACTGGAAACTCCTAAATTATGTATACAGCCGAGCCCTGCACGCGCCATAATCCCCGGTTTAAATGGGATTGTGCAGAGGTGTTCATTTGCAGTAAAAAAATAGAGATTGATGGTTACGCCGGCACAATATCGCTTCTTTTACGAGGATTTGCAGGCGCCGCAAACCGTGACAAAGTTTGCCGGTGCAGAAACACAGGAGGAGCGGGATGCGCCGCCGCTGACTGTTTCGAATTGATGCGGAAAGCTAAAACGACGTCCCGCCACGGCGCTCTGAAACACAGCGAGGAGGCGTGGAGCCGCTGATGTCATTAGCTGCTGCATTCGTATTCCAAAACCAAAATGCCTCGCGGGCGTGCAATTACCGCGGAGCTCGACGAGGGAGGAGGGAACTCGCGGATTTATTTGCCCGACAAAAAAATTAGCGCTCTAAAACAAACAAATAGGAAGCACCCGTCTGATGTGTTATCTGCCCCGCGACGACGCCTGCAGGTCCACCCGGTGCAGGTGATACCAGGATCAAATGGCCAGCCAGCCAGCCAGCCCAGGCGACCTGTGGCAGCCAGCGCCTCCCTCCTTCCCTCCCCCACAGCCGCCTCTTGAAAGGAGACACAATCCCGATAAATGTATTCCTGTCAACATTGCTGCGATGCCTTTTTAATACAGCCCCCGGAGGGTTCAGGGCAAGAACAGCCCGAGTCAAACTCCATTTCTCCGGGCTGGAAGAGGAGATGTGACAACAGACTCGTGCAGGTCAGGGACAGTCGAGCCGAAGAGGACTGTTGCTGCCTTTTTGTTTTTGAGTGCGTTTTTGTTTTGTAGCCGAGCGAAGCCCGGTTTTTGGTGCCTCGCTGTATCGCCATGGCAACAGATGCTGCGGAGCTAACCTGGCTGCGTTCGGGATTTAAATCGGATTTGAAGAAAATCGTTTTACGAGCGACGCAGATTCTCAGCTGGTGTTTCGTCTGCAAACCTGTTGATCTCTACGTCACTAATATCAGGAAATGAAGCAGCATTACACACTGTATGCATGGTGTTGCCATGGGAACCTGGGATGTATTCAGCTGGTGGCATGGAAGTCGAATACTAAGATACATGTGGCATCGAATAGTTGAGTTACTTCGCATTGCTGGTAAAGAAAATTGGCATGTTTTGACACAAAAAGACCAGCGAATAGAACCCAGATTAGAAAGTTGACTAATCTATTGGCATTTATTACAGCAAATATTCAATAAATACCATTAATTTCACTTTGATTTGGTCAAAAATTAAAGTGATTTGCTGCATTATGGGACAGTGTCAGACCTAAATGCACTTCAATGCAATAGAGTGTTTAAATATCTGAAGTTTAACAGGTTTAACGTGCAGCTGTCAGTTAGGAATAAGCAGCTGCATGGATCAGTGGAATAAAGATATTACCAACGATTAGCAGTTTTTTTACCGAGCAGCCGTACATGTTTACATTTCTCGTTGCTCTACGTCAGGGGTTGGCAACCTTCAACACTCAAAGAGCCATTTGGAAGAAAACACCAGGAGCCACAAAATCCTTTTGACATCTAGAATGAAGAGCACACAGATAGCGTATATCGTTTTTACCTTTAAGTTATGTATAAAAAACTGTAATGTGTTGCATTTATGAAATCAATGAACTGCTACAGAGGAAACGACATTTTATTTCTGCAACAAAAACATTTTGAACTCTGAAAAAACAAGACGCTGGTTGAAGGTTACTTTCAAATGAAATACTCAACGTCTATTTGAGTCCTCCTTGTATATATGAAAAAAAAAAGCCAAACTTAAATCATCCACCTGCAGCAAAGTAAAAATAACATTTGGTTGTCCTGCTGCCGGCAGCTGGGACTGCTGACCAGACTGCTGACCACCTGTGAGCACTTTGGGACCAAAGGAGCTCACGGCAGCACCTGAGGACAGGAACTGCAGAACGATATGAGTCTCCAAAACACCAGAAAGAGTTGCCCGATTTGTCGCTCATCACTTTTTAGCCAAGAGGTTTTAGAAAGTCACCAGATTTAGCGAGAAAGTCACCAAGTTGGCAACACTGCGTGCTGGCGGGTGTCGCACATCAGCGGTTGTTATGCATATTTTGAGCGACAAAAAATTTAATGCGTTTTATTTTAATGTTACAAAATCCCCATAATCTTCCATCTATCCATCATCTATACACCGCTTAATCCTCACTAGGGTCATGGGGGGCTGGAGTCTATCCCAGCTGACTCAGGGTGAAGGCAGG
>NW_007578463.1:254811-257828 GCF_000690725.1 Stegastes partitus
TCATGTGTTTAATTGAGAAATATCTCGTAGAATGACAGAAGTTTTCACCACAATAATGTTGAATATGTGTTTTCATGTGTATGTTCCCTATAAGCATCAATAATCTGTAAAAAATACAATTTCCATTATTAAATGAAACATCTATCGATATGATTATACACTAGATATCATAATTGTTGTGTATTATAGGAAATTTTAATGTTTTTACACATAAATATTTTTCATTAAAGGTTAAAAAAGCCAAAATATATAAATGAGCTCATCTGAAATTAAGGTTAGAAAATAAAAATGTATTTTAATTAAAAACAATTGCTGTATTTTTGTAAGATGTTATTTGCAATTCTGTTGTTTCATACATTAATTCTTTTAGCAGCGTGACAGAATACCAATTAGATCTTCTTTTAAAGATTGGAAGGAGGAGGAGGACGGAGAGGAAAATGGAAATACAAACACAATATACATAATGTGACTTAATCACTGAATGCGTCAGTAGCTGATGACTTATTAGGTAAATAAGAATATAAATTGCAAAGTAAACAGGAGTAAAAAAAACATGCATTTAAAAAGCAAATGGTGTGTCCCGTCACTTTCCATTCTCAGTCCATTTACACCAAACAAGCGACAACAACATCATCCCTCGAGTCCACAAATCTGAATATATTCTAATGAGTCCACTCATTAATTAGGCACAGCCAGACTTCAGTGCATTAAATCAAATCAATTCTGCATTTCTATAAAACTGATTAATTGACAGTCTAATACATGAATTAATCTTTCAGATGGAAAAAACAGATATTAAAAACACATTTCCATCAGTGTGATTAAGTCCAATGTTTTGTTGGTCCATCTGTCCTCCAGAACACTAGAGGGAGCTGTGACAATGAAACGTTACTGTAGGTGCCACGAAGCTGCACTAAAGGTTGATGGAGTTGTCTTTTTTTTTAAGGAAATAGAGTCAACAGAAATTAAGACGAACTTACATGTACAGTCTCATCTAGTGTTGATGCTCGTCAGAAGCAATAATTACAGTTTACCAGTTAGTAATTTTGTCCTCCATGCTTAAGAAGCTGTTAGAATCTACCAGCCGAACCCAACTGCAGAACACAGACTAAGGATAAGAACAATTTTTTTACAAGTTAAGGCAAAGGATGCAGCCAGACGGATCACAGTAGTTGGAGGAACCAGAGTTTAAAGGTCCCATATGGTGAGAAAATCCACTTCTATTGGTAAATATTAAAACTAGGAGCTGAGACGATACGAAGACGCTGCTATCACTCCTCCCTCAACTGGATGACCGCAGACCTTTATGAGCAAGTCCAAATTTTATTTAGTTTCTACGTAGAAACTGAAGAACCAACAGTTGTTGAGTGAGTCTACCATCTTTGTTTACTTTCTAGAGCTTCTGCTAACTCTAAAATGTCTCAAAACTCACCAAATGTTCTGCTGTTGGCTGCAAGAGTGAACACAAGAGTCTCCATGCACTCCCAGCATCTGGTAAACTGAACGTCTAGTGGGTTACTTTTATTTTCTATTGCAATGCCACTACAATAACTGAAAAATCCTTCGTGTTAGTAGATAATGTGGCTAATGCTACCATTAGCTTTAATAGAGCTCTGTGGAAACTGTAAAACTGAAACCAGTAAACAAGGACTTGGTGGGTTACAGTGTTTTCACCTCACCTGTTGTGCTTCAGTTCAACTTAAACTCAGCCAATGTTTATATCCGTTAGCTTCTCTCCTGCTCCCTGTGCTCATGTATACTTGATTGTAATACAGCATGTTTACGTATTTTTGCCGTTTCTGCTGTCAGACAACAAAATGAGTCTGAAATAGTGACTGAGATGCAGCCCGTTAAGCCTGATTTCCAAACTGCTGTTCTGCACCGTTCACCTGACATCAGCTGACAACCTCGACCAAACACACGAGGTAAAAACAACGGCTGTGTTGAGAATTCAGCGACATTTCAATGTCAAATAAAGTGATGGAAAGTCCTGGTCCTTCTTCCTGAAGGGGGCGTGGATGGCAGTAACTTAGCTACATGTAAAGCTTCAGACTAAAAAGAAAGTTATGGGTAAAAATGAGCCATCTTTGTGCTATTTTGAGCTGAAAAATTGTTGGACTTTGCTGAACTGTGACCTTTTGACCTCTGCTCAGATCATGCTAACAGTAAACTTAGGATTCCTGCAGGCTTCGCACTCCTGAGCTGCTTTCTCATGCCTACAAAACGCTTTCATTTAAAAACACCTTCACGAAGCCTCCTGAAGGTCCTTCGCATGGCGGCCGATAATCAAACGTTCTCGATGTCGTGCCCCGATATTACAGCGGCGCGGCTTTCATCATGGGCCATCCATCGATTAGGCGTCAGAGAAGAAACGTAAGGATTGATCACAAAAGCCTCTTAAGTTCAGCTGACGGTGTACGCAGCATCGGCGGGTTACGAGTCCAGCGTGTGGAGGCCGCCGGTCGTTGCACGCGAGCTTCTCTGAGTGCGGTTACGTAACGGTGCTGACGGAGCGTCAGGAGCTTCACAAGTTTTGGGGCAAACACAGGTCAGATGCTCGACGCCTCTCTGCTCCTTCCTGTCCTTGTCTGACTGCGTTACACAACGGTTATCGACGTCTGAAAGGTTACAGCTGGAGCGCTGAATATTGAGTCGAATAGACCCGGTAGGTTAGAACGCAGGGCCACGAGGCTGGAGGGAGGCTGGAGGGAAGCGGGATGAACCTCCAACGTACCAACTTTTGTGGGTGAGAATGTCGAATTTGTTGGACAGTTTAGTCGCTCCCACATCGGAAAATGTTGTTAATACTGTGGTGGGACTGTTTTAGTGGATTCTTCTCTGCTCCATTTAAAAAAAAATCTGCACTAGATTGTCACGATGTCAACAAATTAATCATTAATTCATTATTATTATTAATTATTCTTATTCAGTTGTTACCTAAATGGCAGTAAATGATGAAATGATGGCTACATGAAATGACGTTATAAACAGAATTATTTAATCGGGTCGTATTTGTA
>NW_007578463.1:258149-262233 GCF_000690725.1 Stegastes partitus
TTTGTTTTTATTTGAAATACACAAAAGATATTATTACAAAACAAAACTGACTAAATTTTAATGTCTAAAGTAAAACAACATTTTTAAAAAAGTAACTGCGAAGAAGTAAAATTAAACATATTTAATTTTAAAATTACATTTTTTTGTCTAATTTTTATTTATTCATTTATTTATTTTTAAAGATGATAAGACCATTAAAACACCTGGGTAAATGTGTCGCAATTTCACAAATATTTCCTATTTTATTTATTAAATTAAACTGTTAAATTCAGGTTTAATGCTATAAATACTTTCAAAATTCATTGCAGTCATCAACAGAACTAGTAGTACTGGTGCTGAAATTTAACATGAATGTGTTTAATGAGATTTATCTTGTTGATCTGCAGCTATAGATGTTTTCGGTGTATAATATCTAAAAGCACTGATAATCTGATACATATATATATATATATCTGGATGGTTTTGTTGCTTTTAAACACATAAACGTCCTTCATTAAACATCAATTTAAAACAGAATCAACATAAACTCACGTACAATCAGGGCTCAGTCTGTATTTTAAACATCGTTGCATTATCATAATTATATTTATTGTATTTCTTGGCGCTCCAGCTGCTGGAATATTTCTGTTTAGTTTGTTTTCAGCGTTTTTTCCGTTGTGTGTGCTTTACAATGACAATCAGGACGACATACGAGGTGGAGCATCTGCACCGAAAAGCCTTTAAAAACACTTACTGCGCCTCCGCAAACACACACACACAAACACACACACATCTCGGGCATTAGACTCTCCGGAGTGTTTGCTCAGCCTGAGATCAAAGTGGACTCGAGGTGCAGCAGCAGAGTCAGGGCAGATTACTGAGGGATGCCAGGTTTGGTGGGCTGCCAGCGGGTTACTTTAGAGCAGCGCAGCAGTGGCAGTCTGCTGCTGCTGGAGGGCTTCTCTTTATGGTAAATCACTGACGGTCCATATCGATAATCATTCTGGGAAAAACTCACATGTTGGCTTCACTTATTCTATGTGAGCGTCTCTTAGTGAAGCACTACAGATTACAAATGGAAAAGTTCTCCAACAAATATTAGAAGAGTGAAAAAAGCACATTTTAGCCTCTGAACAGGGAAAAATGGCGGCAGGTTTGAAAAGCACGTTACCGATATTTGCTTTTTTGCCGATATCCGATATGCCGATATTGTCTCAATTTGTGATTCCGATATCAACCGATACCAATATACGTTTGTTACTGCAGCCACACTTGTTCACACGCTTCATGATGCAGTTTGATGTCGTCAAGCAAAACCCAGACATTATTTTATCAGTTTTCATGATAGGGAAAAAAAACGATACCAATGTTGACAGATTTTACATTTTTATGCCAATATGCCCTGACCTTAACCAAATCTACGCTTAAAATTAAGATATGTCATAAAAATCACTTTATTCTGCTTATCTCGTTTAAAAAATAAAAATAAAAAATGCCCAAAAATCAACTGTTAACTCAAACTAGATTCTGCAAAAAACAAAAAAATCTGCACTCCTCAGTGCAACTGTGAAGCCATGAGCGACGTAGCTGCGACCGAGAGTCATTTTACAAAAATTCAGGGACTTTTTTGGCTGAACTGCAGGTTGTGTTTATGCAGAGCAGATAGGAAACAAGTCTGGAAGCTAATTTGAAATGTAAAATGTAGAACACAGCCAATATTTTATTTCTAGTGTTGGCACTTGGAAAAATGTTGTGCATGTCGATCCCAGGTTTGATCAATTTTTGTAAAGTAAATTCAAGGATTTATGGCTATTATATTGTTGTTAATCTGCACAAATGCTATTTATTGAGTTCCTTCTACTGCTAGTCCTGGTTGTTCTGTTTCCATAGAGGTGCAGGACTTCATGTTGCAGTGAAAAATGAACTAATGGTGAGTGAAACTGTAACCGTAGCAAAAAACATAGAGTTTAAAGGGTTAATTATCATTATGTTGGGTGCTTTACTGGTATCATTTACTCCTGATGTATTTATTTCAAAGGTATTTTTATGTTACGTTCATTACTCAGCATCATGTGCCTGTAAACCACTCAAAGACCTCCACACCTTGTCGAATCATCTGTGTTTATAACATGAAGAAACAGAAAACTAAATGGAAATTAAAGTGCTTCACTCCTCTCCAAACCATTTCTTCTCTGAGACAAAAAACAAACTAAAAGAGACAATCTTAAATTTTTAAATTTGGGCTCCCTTGACAGGCTTTCATTCCACTTCCTGTCCATGTGGAGGGAGCTCGTCTTTTGAAATCAAGCCTTGCGTGAAGCAGCAACATCCTCGTAGCCAGACAGTCACACCGAACCCACCCAAGCGTCATTAAAAGTCTCCTCCTTGTCTAACTTTCAAACATGTCCTGCACCTCTGCTCACTGCAGCCAAACAAACATCCGCCAGGGAGAAGTTCGCTGCTCCTGTCAGTCTGCGGGCTACATGGCTAATTACCTGCTCAGCTGCAGCGCATTAAAAAAACATCCGCATGCCTACGAAGCGGGCTGCGGTCGTGACTCCTCGCTACGCCGACGCGCTGCAGCGCTGGTCTGTTTGCTCCGTCTCTCCTTATCTACGGTGGAACGGTGACACTCGGCAACCTTCCAACCAGCTCAGACAAAAGCCACGTTTCCACCGCAGGGACGTTCCCTCAGGGCCGAGAACCTCTTAACAGAACTCTGCCTGTTTTTCCCCCAACAGGAACCAGGATGTGAGTGAAATTTCACCTGCTGGAGTTTGAGCATTGCTAATGTTTCCTAAAAGCAGACGAGTTAAATTTGTTCATTGTGAGAAATCCTGTGATGGGGAGATCCACCATGAAGTCCAGGCTTTACTGAGTAAGACGTCGGCCTGCAGCGAGGATTTCAGAGGGTCTATCTTAAAATTGAATCATCGTAGTTTTGTGTTGTCGAATGCAAAAATGGTTTAATAAAACAGACTGGGCTTTAATCCACTGTTTAAACGCAGCTTAAGGAAGGAAGATTTAAAATTTCAAACGCCTGAAGACATCAGTGCCGACATTTAACTTTAGTTTATTGATCGAAGCCACGCAACAATTTTACCTTCATACCACTGAGATAGTTCATACAGGCACAATACTGTACAGATGTATTATTTGTCAATCAATCAATCAATCAATCAATCTTTATTTCTAAAGCGCTTTTCATACTAAATATAATTCAAAGTGCTTTACAGATCTGTATTATTTGGGCTTTGTGTCTTTATTCAGAGCAGTAGAGATAGACAGGAAAGGGAGGAGACCTGCAGCAAAGGGTCGTGAGCGGGAGTCGAACTCTCGACCGCTGCATCGGGGAACTACAGCCCCTGTTCATGGGGTCTCATCCAGTTGAGCTACCGGGGCGCCCACTATATGGATATATTATAAAACTGCTTCACGGCTTCAATATGAGCCTGGTATCAACATGTAGTTTAGAAAGAGATTTTTTTTTTATATATATGCTTTGACTTGTTCCGACCAACCACTGATCTCACATTATGATACGATCCTTGAAAGTTTACCCAAAGTGTACAAAGTTTTCTGGAGTGAATTGTTAGAAAACAGAAAACACATCCAGGCTACTGATGTTTGTTTCTATCGATCTACATCATAAACTGGCGCAGATTTGCAGCTGAAACTATAATATATCCCATGATATTGATGCTCAGAGTTCGTTATTGGGCAACAACAAGACTTCAGATTGCGACGGTACGGTTTCTTTTTTTTTGTTTTTTTAAATCAGACCATGAGTATTTTTGAGCAGGAGCTGCTTTTACCTTGACGTGTTTCGACTGTCACTTCAGTCTTCCTCAAAAACATTGGATTGTGATTCATGGAATTGATGTAAAAATAATTTGGTTGCCATTTTTCCCGCAAATCAAACGTGTCTTTTAGCTGAAAATCTCTCTTACGTAGGAAGTTACGAGGGCTCAAGAATGCTGAAAAAAGTAACCTGAATGACTTAGTGCAAACATTTGAGCCATCTATCTGCACCTTAAGGGCAGGTAACTCCTGTGTGACAGCAAAGTTCTGCATGGTGTCAATTGATGTAGCAAAATTAATATAA
>NW_007578463.1:262243-264608 GCF_000690725.1 Stegastes partitus
AATAAAACAGACTGGGCTTTAATCCACTGTTTAAACGCAGCTTAACAAAGTGCTGAAGGAAGATTTAAAATTTCAAACGCCTGAAGACATCAGTGTCTACATTTAACTTTAGTTTAGTGATCGAAGCCACGCAACAGTTTTACCTTCATACCACTGAAATAGTTCATACAGGCACAATACCGTACAGATGTATTATTTGTATGTATTTTTTGGGCTTTGTGTCTTTATTCAGAGCAGTAGAGATAGACAGGAAAAGGGGGAGAGACCTGCAGCAAAGGGTCGTGAGCGGGAGTTGAACTCACGACCGCTGCATCGGGGACTATAGCCCCTGTTCATGGGGTCTCATCTGGTTGAGCTACTGGGGCGCCCACTATATGGATATATTATAAAACTGCTTCACGGCTTCAATACGAGCCTGGTATCAACATGTAGTTTGGAAAGAGATTTTTTTTTATATGCTTCGACTTGTTCCGACCAACCACCTGTCTCACATTATGATACGGTCCTTAAAAGTTTACCCAAAGTGCACATTTTAAAGTTTTCTGGAGTGAATTGTTAGAAAACAGAAAACACATCCAGGCTACCAGTGTTTGTTTCTATCAATCTACGTCACAGGCATTAAACTGGCGCGGATTTGCAGCTGAAACTATAATAAATCCCATGATATTGATGCTCAGAGTTCGTTACTGGGCAACAACAAGACTTTGGATTGCGGGGATACGGTTTCTTTTTTTTTTTTTTTTTTTAAATCAGACTGAGTATTTTTAAGCAGGAGCTGCTTTTACCTTGACATGTTTCGACTATCACTTCAGTCTTTCTCAGAAACGTTGGATTGTGATTCATGGAACTGATGTAAAAATAATTTGGTTGCTGTTTTTACCGCAAATCAAACGTGTCATTTAGCTCAGAAAATCTCTCTTTAAGAGGAAGTTACGACAATGCTGGAAAAAGTAACCTGAATGATATAGCGCAAACATTTGAGCCACCTATCTGCACCTTAAGGGCAGGTAACTCCTGCATGAAAGCAAATTTTTGCATGGTGTCAATTGATATGGCAAAATTAATATAAGAAAAAAATATATACTGGGGTCTGGCGAAAAACAAATAAAATAAAAAATCAGATTTTGTCGATGACCTGTTTGGCAAATTTGGGGTTTTTGAGCGATCTCCCATTAAAAACCTTTTGCTCCTATTGGAACAATGCATTCTGACTACAACAAAAGGAATTCTGCCGTTTCATTCGGGCATTAACAAACACCCGTCCTATGTTAACTTTGCCCCGGTGACGTTTTAACATTGTTCCTACCAGGGAGAAAGCGATGAGGCCAAAATGTGGAACAATGCCGTCGCGTTCGGCCCACGCAGCGAGACGTACGTCTGCTTGGATGTCACTGCTGCTCAACACATTTTGGCTTTAATGACTACTTCCACACACACACAAGCTCCATAATGAGCAGACGTTCAGCCTGCTTTTCACTATTAATACAATACTCTGAGTCATGGACAATCACTTGGCACAGCTTGTTCGCACAAGAGCAGACGCCACAACTGTTACTACTGAATCACAGAATTACACCAACCCTGGTCATGCTCAGTTCAGTTTGTTTTTCAAATTCAAGCCTGTGTTTGAAATTTTCCACAAAATTTGTAAAAAGAAGATAAATGGGCTTCAGTGTTTACTTTAAGAGACGTTTCCAAGAGGATCTTCAGTTGTAACTGACTGATAAGGAGTCGCAGCGATACGTTCTCACCCACAACTCGTACTAATGGCTCATTAACAAGCCAAGACTCGGTTGTGAAACTGACAGGGTCATTGGTGACTTAAGGTGATAATGGTGGTAAAGCTTTCCAGGGAGGATCTCCAGACTGTATTATGAGTACCTGATAAGTGGTGTCATAGATCCCGTCCTCTGTTTAGGGATCGCTAGTCCAGTTTGATGTGGATGTCTTCCATCTCCATCCATCCATCATCTATACACCGCTTAATCCTCGCTAGGGTCATGGGGGGCTGGAGTCTATCCCAGGGCGAAGGCAGGGGACACCCTGGACAGGTCACCAGTCTATCACAGGGCTGTCTTCCATCTTTCCTCCTGTAAACCATCTATGTCCAGAGTGTGAACACTGGTGCCCTCAAAGGAGTGTCTGTCGTATCACATAGTCTTGACCTAAAAGTAGATGGCTTCCTTCACACCCCTCGTGAACCAAAGGAGTGTCCCTCAAACTCGGCCTAAGAAGCTGGCTTTCCTGTGTTGACCCATGTGTTTGTGGAGCGGTCATTCAGGCTAATCCTTGAGTACATACACCAATAGATGGTTTCCTTCACACCTCTTTTCAACCGTCCATCTTTTCTGTCCAGAATGAGGCT